>NC_056733.1:319518691-319658691 GCF_019279795.1 Protopterus annectens
GTTTGGCTCTGATGTTATCTGCAAATGTACATGTAGTCCCACAAATACACACCTATATATATAGTACATTTTAAGGAGGCTCATATCGCTTTTAGAATGAGACATATATAATCTCACCATGCACTGATTTTATATATTACTTAAGAAACAAACTGTTTTATTGTACACTTACACAACTTACCCAACATTTTTGGAGCCATTTAAGTAAGAACAGAAGGAGTCTTCATGTTTTTAGCATTTTTTCTCTCCAGATATGAAGACAGTTTTCAATGTTAGTTTTAGTCTTCTGAAAAACACTTTTTACTGGATTTTGTTATGAGTTGTTCATGGAGTGTTACAGATATATTATCTCTTCCCTGATATTGATATACTTCATATTGTTCAAGATCATTTACATCATCTTCCTCCCTCAAGTTAATATTTGCTTGAGGTTGTATTTTTTCTTCTAGTAGTAGTTTTTTCATCTCAAAGGCTGATTAAATTGAACAGATATTTAGTTTGAATGATTGACAATTGTTTGATTTTTATGCCTGTTATCCTGGCTATATATACTGTGAGGTATTAACCCAAATGTTTTGTGGTAGATCTTTCAAGTCAGATCACTTTTGTTGTTTGATTTTATGTTTTATTATTATTTTTGAAAGTATATTATTTTCATTTTAGTGAAAATTAAGTGTTACATTAAGTATATTTATACTGGATTTCTTATAGAGAAAATGTAGTTTGATTTTTATAGGCTTGTAATCTCAGCAATGATTAACTTACTAAGATATTGTTCATAAATGACACTTAAGCTGGAACATACATATGCTATTGATTTTAGTTTAGTAATAGGTTAATATTTATAATGGTTCATTGGGTCAATAGATGTTATCCTCTGGTAAATGCAAGTTTTGTTATGAATATTATCTTCTTAACAAGGTAATATATATATTTGATTTTAATATATTGCTACTTAGAAATTGACAAGTGATGTTATTTGGGGGTTAGGTTTTCCTTCATAGTTTAGATTAATAATTATTAGTCCTAGTTTAATGTATTAAAATTCTGAACATGTTTTTTTTTTATAGTTTAGTTAGCTTTTTAGATATACATAAATTATTCTAGTTATCTACTCCAGGTGCACTCTGTATTCCAAACGTATGTTTTAGCATTCATTACAATGTACATGACAAAGTGCTAATCAGCTGCTTATATTTATCAAAATATATACATGCGTTTGATGAGGAAAAACAGTTAAATCGTAGATTTTTCTGAACTATAGGAGCAGGTGGTCGCAACTGGGTAGGGACTGAATATGTTGGATGTCTTGTGTTTAGATAGATTTGTAAATATGTTTAATTTTATTATATTGGTTCTAGCCCTTTTAAGGGCTCTAAGTAAAGTTTCTTGTACTGAATTGAAATTTTTGGTAACCAAAAACTCTAATTTTATTCTCGTTTTCCTTGCTCTTCCTTCTGTAATAGGGGAATGGTGGGCAGGCACTAGGGGTAGAAAGAAGGAAGTGTACAATTTCTTAACTATTATTTCTTTGTGGATATTTCTATTGTTGTGACACTATTTAATCAAGACCGGAGGAGATGTATTGTTTTTCTGATGGATATTAGTTCTATTTTATTCTGGTTAAATCATTATATTTTCATTAAAGTATCATCCAGCTTATATTGTCCTTATGACAACTGACATAATAGTTGAGTCCTGGAATGTTAGAGGAATTCAAAACAAAGCCAAAAAATCCTTATTATTCCATTTGATATTTAAATCACAAGCCAGTATTTGTTTTATTCAAGAAACACATATTCCTAGAGATGGGTGGGTCAAGGAAAAGAATAAAAAATGGATTAAAAAGATAGTAGCCTTGGTGGATTCATCTAATTCTAGGGGAGTGGCTATAATTATTAAACACAAATTCTCAGGGACTATAATTGTTGAAAATTGTGACAATGAAGGTAGATGGTGTTTTTTTACAGCAGCTTTTCATAATCTCGATAAACCACTTTTGTTTTTAAATCTATATGGTCCCTGTAGCCAACAACATTCTTTTATTTTAAAAATATATAATATACTCACATCTTATAAGGATCATTATATTATAGTAGGGGGGGATTGGAATGCAGTCATAAATCCAGAAATTGATTGATCTAGCTGTCCCACTTCTCATAATCACCAAGCATCCCTGGCACTTGAAGATTTAATGTTGGAATATAATTTAATTGACCCACTGCATTCTATAAAAATCCCAAATAAGAAAGAAATTTATACATATTATTCAAAATGTTATCGTTCCTGGTCTAGATTAGATTTTTTTCTGATTTCTAATTTTTTATCAAAATTTATATTGGATTTTTATACTGAACCCAGATTTTTTTCAGACCACTCAAGAATTCTGTTAAATCTAAACATTACTCATAATGTTAAAAACAATATTCACAAAAACAATTGGTCGTTAAATAACAAGTTACTCTTAAATAAAGACATATGTAAACAGTGTTCTGACATAATTCAGGAAATGGAGCTTGATTTGGATTTAACAGATATTCCTTACGACATTCAATGGGCTGCATGTAAGGCGAGAATAAGAGGTATGTTTATCGGTAAATCTGCATACCTTAAAAAACAATACAATAAAAAAGAAGTTTATCTAAAGTCTAGAATTCAGTATCTCAAAAATCAATTTAGATTAAATCAAGATAATGTTCTAGAAAAACAAATAGTAGATTATCAAAAAGAACTAATCTTGCTTCATCAGAATAACCTCTCTATAGTAGATCAAAGACTACTAGCTACTTATTCAGAATGGGCTCAAGTTCCGTCTAAAATTTTAGCCAGAATAATTAAAAATAATTTCGATAGACCTAAAATTTTTTCGTTAATACACAAAAATATACTATATAATACAGATAAGGAAATTGTACATCTTTTTATCTCTCTTTATACAAAGCTGTATTCTAAACCATCCAATTCGTTGATTAATAATAATATAAATAGTTTTCTAAATTCTTTGAGTTTCCCTAAGTTAAATGAAAATCAAAAAAATTTACTTTCTGCTCCTCTTACTTTTCAAGAAATTTCAGACTCAATTGATAAACTGAAATCTGGTAAAGCTCCTGGTCCAGATGGGTTTACACCTGAATTTTTTAAATCCTTTAAATCGGTAATTGTTCCTTTTCTCTTCAAAGTATACAACTACATTAAAATTAAGGATATATCGGATCGTTACTGGAACAGATCAAAAACTATTCTAATTCTGAAAAATAATAAAGAAAAAACAAACCCCATAAATTACAGACCCATTTCTTTAATTAATTTAGACATAAAGATTTTATCATCAATATTGGCCAACAGATTAAAACAGGTTTTACCTTCCATTATTTCTCAAGACTAAACAGGTTTTATGTCTCATAAACATGCATGGGACAACACCCTAACTCTGGAATCTATTATTCATCTCTCAAAAAATGATTCTAATCCAATGTATGCATTGATTCTTGATGCATCAAATGTGTTTGATAGAGTATGTTGGGATTTTCTTTTTCAGACTATGACATGTTTCGATTTCTCCATAACATTTATAAATTCAATAAAAACATTATATAAGAATATGTATACTAGTCTTTATATAAATGGTTACATGTCTTCCCCTATAAAGATTACCAGAGGTACAAGACAACGTTGCCTTGTCCCCTTTTCTTTTTAATATATACTTGGAACCACTGTTGTTATATATTACTCAAAACACCTTTCATAATATTCCAAGAATCTTTAACACAAAAATTTTTTTTTCAGCATTTGCTGATGACTTAATATTATATTTCCAAACTCCATTATCTGATCTAAATAAAATAGCAAATTCTATTGAAAGTTTCTCTCTTGCTTCAAATTATCTTATGAATCCTTTAAAAACCCATATTCTTCCCTTAAATCATAAGGTTCATAAATTATATTTGTTTTCGGATTCACAAATTCAGATTACTTTTGGTGTGAAATATTTGGGAATTAACATAGAGCATAACAATCACTCCTCATTTCAAAACAACATGAGTAAAATATGGAGATCTATAATGTCTGATATGAATAGATGGGAGCAGCTTAATTTGTTGCTTTTATCAAAAGCTGCAATAATTAAAATTAATATCCTTCCAAAATTTTTATATCAATTTAATTCATCAGATCAGATAATTCCTAAGTCTTTTTTTAAGAAAGTAAATAAAGAATTAGCAAAATGTATGTGGTTTCCTAAATCGGTTAGGATCTCCTATTCTAGACTGTCAATTACTAAAGATAAGGGTGGTTTGGGTTTACCAAATTTTTACCTTTACTATCTCATTGTTTCAGCAAATAATCTATTAACTATAACTAACTACACAAATAATAAAGATATTCAGTACCCATTATGGGTTAGGATGTGGTATCATTATATTCTATCTAAAAATATAAACCCAGAAGCCATCCCATTTATTTATTTAAATATGAAGACCACTTGTAAAATTTCGACCCTTCTTAAACACAAGATTAAGACTTTTCAGTATTTATTAAAAATCTGCAACCTGGATAAGTTTTTTCACCTATTTCAACCAATTCATCTAAATCCAAACATAATGTTAGATAACTCTCCATTTAACCTAACAAACTATCCTCTTATCAAAAAATTAAAAGTTTGGGATATCTCGAAATATAAAGACCTGTCACTTGCAAATTTACGCAAGACTCTAAAAGTTAGTTGGAAATACACTACAGTTTTATGTCAAATAAGAGAAATAATTAGGATAAAGTTTGATCTCATAAATCCTACAGAATCCGATCTTAATAATTTAAAAATAATAATTAATACACTATCGTCATCTGTGAAAATGTTAACAAAATCTTATAAACTGATAAACAACTTAACACTAGACCAAAACTGTCTTTTTTCAAATACCTGGTTGAATCATAATTCTCAATTAACTGAGAATCAAAAACTTTCAGCAATTAGAAATACCAGAGAATTTACTCCATTCAAGAAATTGATTTACACACAATTAATGATTAACAATAATGCCTATCATACTCCACATAAATTAAATAAATTTAATGCCAGTAGATCCCCATCATGTACACGTTGTTCCTTTCCCCAAGCTGACCTCTTACATATCCTGTGGTATTGTCATTTTTCTCATAAACTTTGGACCTCTTTAAAGGTACGATTGCAGAGAATGGGGTATCATAAGTCTATGTTGTCCTGGGAATTTGCTATACTTCACATACCGATAGGTGGTCTTTCCAAAATTGATACTCATGTACTTGTTTTTATTTGTTCGCTTATAAAACTTTACATTACAGAAAATTGGCTTGATCGTACTAAACTAAGCTGGAATACTTTTCAAAAAATGGCTTTCTTATATATTGATGCTCAAAAAAACTTGATTAAGAGTCCAAAAAAAATGATATTAAATAACAAAATACTGGAGAAGGTTTTGAGTATTATTAATAATTAATAACTTCTAGAGTTGTTTTTCTGGTCTTGAAGATTAACACAGTTTTTTTTTCTTTCCACACTATTGTATACAATGTTTTATGGTTACCAATTGTATATATTGTATACATTGGAATTTGTTAGTTAATGTTTCTTTATTTAACTTCAACAAGAGTTGTTTTTTATCCTGTTTTTTTCAAATTGTAAATCTTTATACAACTCCTAAATGTATTGTTTATAAATCAATAAAAAGTTTTTTGAGAAAAAAAAATTGAATCCTATACAAAATCCCATAAGAGATTCAATAAATACAGCTATATTTAAAGGTACACCTAAAGGAGGAGATATAACATTACTTATCTTGTTATTTGTTATTTTGATCATAAGATTCTTAAGTTTTAAAAATGCCAAATGACATCTTTAAAAGGAATTTCTTTAAACATTAATGGATTGAATAATCCATGTAAAAGGGCAAGCCTAATAAGATACATTAATTTACATAAGCCAACTTAGTCTTCCTACAAGAAACCCATCTCTTGAAAAAAGATATTGATAAACTAGCCACAAACAAATATACAGTATTGGTTAGTTCAGAGCACACTCAGAAAAAAAGAGGAGTGGCTATTTTATGGAATAAAAGTATGCCCATTCCTAAAACCATTAAGTCTTATCAGGATGACAAAGGAATGTTTTGTATGGTTACAATACAAATTAATGGGAAGACTTACACTTTAATTAATGTATATTGGATACCTGGAATTGGTATTAATACAGTGAAACATCATCTTGATAAGATCATATCATTCTCTATAGGAGATATTATTTTAGCTGGTGACTTTAATTGTATACTACATGAAAGTGATACTACCACTATAGGAAAGAGAAGAATTACATCTAATGCAAAACATTTAAAGGATTTTGCTAATTCTTATCATTTGAATGATATTAATAATCAGATATATTCAAAATCATTACCATACACCTTTTTTTCTAACAGATACACAACTTATTCAAAAATAGATAGGGTCTTTATTTCTAACCAGATGGTAACAGATTTAATTAATTCCAAAATCATTTCATATCCTATATCTGATCATAATTCAATTGTTTTTGAATTCATGATAAAAAATACTCATAATGTTCAGATCAAAAGGATACCAGCATACTTAACTCAACTAAAAGACTATAAAGAATATATACTTTCAGAAGTAAAACATTTTTAGACATAAATAACACTCCTGAAGTCTCCATTGTTTATGTTTGGGATGCCTTAAAATCATATCTATATGGACAAAGTATCAGATGGTATAATAATAAAAGGAAATCTTGGGATAAGGAATTGTTAGATATTCAAAGTAAATTAGACTCTTATAAACATAATAATAAAGAAAATATTATGGACAAGAAAGTTATTGAAGAAATAAACAAACTAAATGAGAAATACAAAGAAATTTTAACTCATAAAGTTAAAATAACTTTAGAGAAATACAAGTTTTTGTCTTATTCAATAAGCCCCAAATACTTACATAGACTTAAAAATAAAACAAAAAGGTTGAATAAACAAAACCATATCAAAGAAATCTTTTCTCTAAGGAAAAAGAAGAATGTTTCTAGTATACCAGAAATACTAGATGAATTTAGAAATCACTTTCACAAAATTAACCATAATAATATTAACATGGAACCTAAAGATAAAATAAAAGAGTTTATAACCACAAATATGAATAAAAAGCTTAATAAACATTTTGGATTATTTCATTTTGGATTAATGAATAATGCAATAATGCACTAGTAACTACTTACATTGTGCTTTCTGCTTGGTAAGTGGTACTTTGTTATCACCACATTCTGTTTCAGCAAACGCACATCTGTTTTAGCGTTTAGCACGTGGTTTACTATAGCTGTCTGGGGCACTACTCTGTTATTTAAATGGCATGTATGTAAGTGTCGCTATTGCCCTCAATTGATAGTTGTTTTTGTGTATGGTGTACTTGCTAGTTTGAGGAATTCTAATTAACTGTTTTAATTTTTTTTTTTTCCCTTCTCTCTCCATTGCTTCTTCTAGCTTAGGCTCCTGCCTATCCTGTTCTAACCCACCAGTGCCCTCCCAGAGGCTCTTGCCAAGAACACACAAAAAGGACCCTTACATATTCAACTAAGAGCACATATTGCTCCCTGAGCACAACTCCTATCAAGACTTTAAGTAAAGTATGTGTACTGCTTATACCTTGTAGTAATAATAGACATTTTTACACCAGGTCACAGTACACTTACCTGCCAGCCTAGCCAGCAGCCACAACCCCTCTCTCCCACTCTGGTTAACTAAATCCCTTTCTACCTTTTATATTTTCTCCCTCTATCTTGGTCCATGATATCTCCCTCCTTTCCTTCCACCTGATATCTCTCTTTCTGGGTTCTTAACACCTGAGTGGTGCTTCTCTCCCAGGTCCATCCATCTGTCCTCACTCCTCCTTATACACCCCCTCTCTACCCTTGTAAACCTCTTACCTTCTCATACTGGCCTCCATCCATATATCCACCCTCCACTCCTTTCCCCCTCAGTCTTCCTTTCTCTCACAATTCACTGCAAGCTTACCTTAGACTACCTCTTCTTCTGATTGTCTCCTTCACATTCTTCTCCTTTGGCTCTACCCGCTCCGTTCGCCCTGCGGGCTCACTCCGCTCCCCTACCCTGCCCCCAATTCCCACCCGCCCCCAGTGCATCTACATTTATTCCTCCAAACACCACACCCACTGCCTCACTTCTCCAATCAGTATCCCACCTCCAAACCACACCCTCTTATTTTCCCTCCAAAACCAACTTACAGTCTACTCCCCATCATTATCCTACATAACCAATCCCATCCTATTCCCACTCCCAAACCACACCCCCTCCAATCTAATACAACTCTCCATACACTAACTATTACATAGATAACATCCAGTTCTTGTATACATACTATTTCCTATATACCTTACTTCTCTAATATCACTACTCTATTACCCTTTCCCAACATGCTCTCTAAACACTCCTTCCTCTTCCTTTCACTTTTACTACTCCTCACCTTATCTTATTTCTACCATCCCTCCCAGCCCACAATTTCCATCCACTTCCAACCCTTTCACATAACCAATCATCACAACTCACCTTTCTCACTCTCATTCTCTCTTATTTCCCCCCATTTATACCCCTCAGAAAACCTCCTTCTTTTTCGACACAAACTTATCTCCATCCATGCTAACTCTATCACCGTAACTACTAGCAAAGCCCTCCAATTTACAAAAGAACCCAATCTCATCTCCTTGCTAACTACTCACATAAATTATTCCATACTACATCTGATTACCACTCTTATTTCTGGAGACATCCATCCTAATCCAGGCCCCACCTCCACAACCACCGTAAATAAATCCCTATTATTCACTTCCTTAAACTCCCAAAGTGTAGTAAACAAAGTCCCAAACCTTCATGCTTGGCTCACACACAATAAACCTGACATCCTGATCATTTCTGAAACCTGGCTAAAACCACACATTAAAGACTCTGAAATAGTTCCTCCAAACTACTCCATCATTAGAAAAGACAGACCTCACAAAAAAGGCGGAGGAGTAGCCCTTCTTTATTCTTCCTCCCTAGTAGTTACTCCCTACAACAAACCTATTCCACACTTCAACAACGAACTTCTCCTTACCCTACTCCAAATCAATAATTATAAATACATATGTATAGCTTCCTTTATATTCCCCCAGGAGATAATATCTCCACACTCGAACTTATCCTTTCCTGGCTATCCAGTAACATTAGTAATGAAACCATAATCCTAGGAGATGTTAACATTAATTGGGCCCTTATCCAGTCTCCTACTAACCCCATTAACATCAACCTCTACAATTTCTCACAACTGATCTCCTTGGTAACTCACCCTGCCAAAAACCCCTCCAATGGGAGTATATTGGATTGGATTCTAGTCTCCCATCCTCACTATTTCACCAACAGTGGCACTCTTCCTGACCCACTTGGTGACCACATACCCACATTTACCCACTGGCTTCCCACTATCCTTCAACGAACCCATAACTATATTACTATCCGTGACAAAAAAAATTCAACCCGATAATCTTCTCAAACTCATTACAAGCAATTAATTGGAATTGTTTAAAAACACTACCTCTAGACAATGCAGTCTCATACTTCAACTCAACATTCTTAAAATTACTAGACTCCCAAGCTCCCTTACGGACAAAGAGAATAAAAACTAAATCAGCCCCATGGCTCTCCAATAGTACTCTTGCTACCATGAGACAGAGAGACAAAGTCTGGGCACGCTACCAAAAACATAAGACAGCACCACTCCTTAATGAATACAAAATGCTCCGAAATAAAGTAAAAAAACTCATTACTCTTAATCGTCAAAACTACTTCTCCACACTCCAGAACCATAATACAAACAACCCTCAAAAATTCTGGAAAGGGATCTCCACTCTCCTCCACCCTAGCAAACCAGATACTCCTACCCCAGACCCTAATGCTCCAGAACTTGATTTAGCCACCCAATTTAATTCTTTCTTTATTGACTCTATTTCCAAATTGACCTCCTCATTCTCCAACACCTCCCTGCTAACCAATACCCCCTCACACACCCCTACTCTCTCTACTTCTACACCCTACTCCCCACCCAATAACTCCTCTACCCCCCTCCTGCACAAACTCTAGCCTCATCACCACCACCCCAAAATTCCCCCCTTCCTGACTGCACCCTCTTCTCATTAAATCCCATACCTACATCTACTATAAAGAAACTCCTTCAGAAATTGAAACCATGTACCAATGCTCCTGACAATATCCCTTCTTACTTTCTCAGCATAGCTGCTGAAACTCTTGCCTACCCCATTAGCACCTTAATTAACCGCTCCCTACAGGATAGCACTGTTCCCCAAATCTGGAAACAAGCCTTTATTATACCTCTACACAAAGGTGGTAACAATAATAACATTACTAATTTCCGTCCCATAGCCATCCTGTCCCCCATTTCAAAAATACTAGAAAAATGTGTCCAACTTCAACTCCTTCCTCACCTCCTGGACAACCATCTTATAACGCCTACACAGCACGGTTTTAGACCTAATCATAGCACTATGACTGCCCTCCTCTCCTTCCTTGAAATTGTAAATAAAGCCCGTGACTCTGGACAAGTTGTTTCCACCTTACTTCTTGACCTTTCCAAAGCCTTCGATACTATCTCATACAGCCTGCTCTTAGCTAAACCCTCCAAACTTCACCTATCTTCCTCCTCCTTGAACTGGTTCTCTAGTTACCTATCTAACAGACATCAAGCTGTAAAATGGAAAAAAGCCACTTCCTCTTTCCTTAGTACCCCTACAGGAGTTCCACAAGGCTCCATACTGGGTCCTCTTCTCTTCAACATTTGTATTAATGACTTCCACAAATCGATCCCATTCTCTAGCATCATCCAATATGCAGATGACTCAACTATCATCTGTTCTGCCTCCTCTATCGCTACACTACAAAAACTTACTCAAGATGCCTTCTCTTCCACAGAGCAATGGATGCTAAGTAATCATCTAGCTCTCAATGGTACCAAAACCAAACTAATGTTATTTACTCCCTCTAAAGTCTCTCCTCCCGACATGGATACATTCTTAATTACTACTCAAAACAACTCACCTCTTGAAATAGTGTCAGAGACCAAACTACTTGGGGTTCTAATCGACAACCAACTTAAATTTAACTCCCACCTGCAAAGAAACATTAAAAAAACGCATCAAAAACTTGGCATGCTTTATAGACAGAATGCCTACCTCACATCTGCTACTAAAATCACTCTCTCTACTTCCTTCCTTATCCCCTGCCTTCTCTATGGCGCCCCACTACTAACTAATCTTCAGTCCTTGTTAAAAAACAACTTACCACCTGCTATAACAAAATTGCAAAATTCGCCACCAGCCGTAAGTCCTCCACTCACCACTGTTTCTCCCTCCATAAACTAAAATGGCTAGAACTTCCCAATCAACTAACTTACACTCAACTAACTCTAGCCCATAATCTTATTCTAAACCCCTCCCTCTGTCCCTCCCTTTCCTCTGCCTTTAAAATGCACCTACCTAACAGAGTTCTAAGATCAAATAATCAAAATCTACTAGAAGTGCACAAACCTACTCATCCCCCAGGCAAAAACCTTCTCTCCTTCAGCCTCGCTCGCCTCTGGAACTCCCTACCTCCACCCATCCACACCACCTCTAACCACTCTACCTTCAAAAAGTCTCTTTTCTTATATCTAGCATCACAGTGGGAATGCTCTTGCTCCCACCCTATATAACTAACTCTACCTAATTCTTTCAGTATCACACCCTACTTTTATTTAGTTACTATGTTTGTTCTCTAATCTGTTTTGCTATTCACATTTGTTCTATTACTAGCATGTTTCTTTCAATGTATTAACTGTTATTATTGCTATTCTGTATTTGATAAGTTGTATTTTTATTACTGCCTACGTAGTATTAATATCTCTCTTTACCTACATTGTCACTGTCAAATGTTGAATGTACATTTTGTCTTGGAGCTTTTCTCCCCAGGACTCCATTGAAAACGGGTTCTTTTTGGCCCAATGGACTATCCTGGTAAACCAACTGCAATAAATAAATAAATAAATAAAATAAATAAATAAACAACAGATTAAACTATTGGACAAGAGTATTTCATATACAGAAGTTATTACACAAATAAATAAGCTTAAATCAAACAAAGCACCGGGTAATGATGGTATTATACCAGAGATATATAAAATCCTTTCTAAAAATACATATTCATTAATACATAAGGTTTTTATTTTGGGCCAAACTGAGTTAATAACCCCCCCCATCTTGGCAATATACATTTATTTCGCCAATTTTAAAACCTAATAAAGATCTAACTAGATGTTCTTCATATCGGCCCATCTCATTACTTAATGTTGATTATAAAATGTTTATGAATATCTTTGCTGATAGATTGAAGACAATCATTCCCGGCATTATAGATATAGATCAGACAGGCTTCATTGTAAATAGAAATACTTTTGATAATATAAGAAGAACTTTAACATTAATAGATTTTGCAAATAGGAAAAAGAAAGATTTAACACTTATTAGTCTTGATATAAGTTCAGCATTTGATTCAGTAAGTTGGGACTATCTGTTTACCTTAATGAAGTGCACAAACTTCTCGGATGCATTTGTAAATCTAATTGAACATTTATACAAAGGAACGTTGGCTTATATTAAGGTAGGAACATATGTTTCACAAAAATACCCATTCTTAAAGGTACAAAACAAGGATGTCCACTTTCTCCACTATTATTCACTTTAGTAATGGAGCCTTGGGCTAATTTGATCAGAAACAGTACTGACATAGAGGGTTTTGAAATAGATGAAAATACAACATCCAAAATTCAACTTTTTGCAGATGATGTTCTAATTACATCAGCAGGATCTAATTCTTCTATACAGTCTCTATTTGATAACATGATGAATTTTAAAAGTATTTCTGGTTTAATATTCAATGAAGAAAAAACTAAAATACTACCTATATATACACGAAAAAATATTCTCATTAGTGATTTTACTAAATATGTACCCAATTCAGGTCAGATAACTTTTTTAGGTATAATACTATCTAAAGATATTAAATCTATTATTATATATAATAATTATAATACCTGTTTTCTTAATATACAAAATCTTTTTAATACCTGGAATAATATGTTTTTTACTATGGAGGAGAGACTTACAATTATTAAAATGATAATATTCCCCAAGATTTTATACTTAATACAATCAATAATATTTCCACCTACAAAAATAATTATCAAGAAACTGAACACACTAATGTTAAATTTCTTATGGGCACCTAATAGACCTAGGATTGCACTAAAGAAACATACTAATAGCTGGTCTCAAGGGGGTATTTCTTTTCCAGACTTTAATTTATATACTATCTCTTCTATTGTAAAAGTTATTACTTTATTAATAGATCAGTCATATGTCACAAAATGGAAAGATTATTGGGAGCTAATTAGTATACACTTCATGAAAATCTCCTTAACACATAAAAATATGATTGTAAATAACTCCATGTTATGGTTACTAAAGGAATTTTGTACTTCACCTATTACACCTAAACATATGGTTTGTTACCCATTAAATATTATTATTAGTTATCGTAACTTTATATTCATGCACCCTAAGTATAGGGAATGGAATTTTATTGTATTTCCTATAATGTATGCTTTTGTCATCTACTTCTGAAGGAACTCATTTAGCTATAGATAATGATCTAAAGTACTGGTATCAGTTGATATCTGATAATAAAGTTAAAAATCTAGATTTCTTAAAACAAGAATTTGATCTAAGAGAAACTTGCTGGTTAGAGGTTCAGACCTTTAGACATCTCATTAATAAAATAGATTTAATGTCTATAACTGTTAAAGAATCTATTCCAACACTGATTGATTACTTGATATTAAATTTACAACATAAAGTTTCTGATAAAGGTAAACTTTCATACATACATAAAGTTATCAGACAAGAAACTTTTACAGTGTAGATTCATACTGGAATTATTTCACTTCTATTAATGGGGACCCACCAAATCAACAAGATAAACAATATATATTGGAATCTGCTTATAGAACTACGTCTTCCATTGTCTGGAGACTTTATACATGGAAATTTTAACATAGATCTTTTATACACCTTTGATGATGAATAAAATAAATAATAAAGATAATCTATGTAAGAGATGTAATGTAGAAATTAATGCTGACTGGGCTCATATGTTTTATGACTGTATAAAATTGAAAGAATACTGGAAGTCAATTAATGAATTTTTTCAGGCTCTTTTTACAGATAATTTAATTATTTCTAAATCTCTTATATTATTCAACATACCTGTACCTCAAAGTGTTAAAAAGGTTAAGCTTCCCTTGTTATGGTCTATTCTAGCAGTGGCTAGGAAAATAATAACTAGAAATTGGATTTAAGATACACCTCCTTCGTTCAATGAATTTAAAAATGTTATGAATATAGTGTGCCATATGGAAATAAACACAATTAGGACTAGAACAAACAGAAAAACATCTTATTTTATTGTATGGGATAATTTACAAAATTTGTTAAAAAAATTTTAATTTCAATAGCATGATATTTTAGTTTAATTAATTGATCTGATTGTAGTGGATGTCTTTGTAAATACTTTAGTTGTTTTGTTGAATATTATAATAATACCTATTTTTAATTACTTGTATAAAATTGTTATGATATTTCTCTTATATGTTAAAACAATAAACTTGTTTTGAAAAAAAAGAACTGGTGTTCTTTTTCCCATAGATTTATTTTCTCAGCTATGCAGGTTTTCATTTCTTCATTCTGAAATCCATGCCACTGCCATATTGATAACAACTGCTTGAATTTTCCCTAGTCTCTTCTCATCTATTCTTACCCTTTTTTCTTAACAGCCTGAATATTAATCTTAATGTCAGCTTGATAAAGATTATTTTACATTCCATTGGAAATAGCACTAACAATGGCATTAAAATGAATCCATGTTTCATACCTATTTGCAGAACCTCAATTGAAAGCTCATAAACTGCAGCTAAACTTCATGCATTCCCACAATAAATGTGCCTTAGCAGATCAGTTTATGAGTATCTGCATCAACAATAACAAAAATGTTTTATGGCTAGGGAAATTCCTTCTTGCACCCGCGTGTGTGAAGACTTCTTACCCCATACCTAACTTACTTTTTTTTCAAGGTTGCTACAACATAAAGAAAGAATGTTTTCTTGTTGGTAATCTAATATCTCTCTCATGATTACTCAGATGTGCACTAACCTCAGGCTACAGAAAACTCAGTAGCCAAATATCATATTAAAACTCATCCTATAAGCAAATGACATTTCAACCAATGACAGCAGACTGAGTTCAGCTGTTCTGAATACATTTGTAAACCTATTAAACAAGCTGTCTTCAAAGCCAGCTCTTGTAATACCTTATTTTTTGTTATATTTTTTATCTGGTAAGGCCTTTGCTTCCTCTTATCTCATTCAGCTTATTTTTTTTATAGGTATTAGGTTGATAAGGTACTTAATGTCAGGTGATACTTGATGACTTACTGCTACTAAGGGAACAGGGTGGTACTTGTCATTTAAACACCAGCATTTCATCTAAAGATACCTGGATATACTCATGTACTAATGTCTACCTACATAAGATACTGCAATGCCCATTATCTTGTACGTCATTGTTCTGGTCAAATGACTTTAGCTCATGGGAAATACTGGAGCTAAGCTATTGACTTTGGCTTTCAGATATGGTCATATTACTGCATGGCTGAAGCTGGCACTGCCTTTTCATCACATTGAGAATTAATTATAAGTTTTGACTTACTTATGGCTGCTTGGCATGGATCAAGCCAGCTGAAAGGAGCTGATGATCTCATGCAAGTCAGGATGTGCCGTCTGCTCAGATGATAAGGGATAAGTAAAGACTGTACAGGGACTGAAGAAAGGGAGAGCCAATCACAGGATCTGTAGGGTTCATAAGGAGCTCAGAGGAGTATCACTTGAGATAAAAGAAATTTAAATAGACTTTAGGGGAAGGAGTTTGGGAAGGCAATGCAGGCTTCATCAGATATGTAGGGCAGCAGAAGAAGGCAAGTATGGAAGGTCAGAGCTGTAAGGATAAATTTGTAGTGATTTTATTTCTCAAAACTTTCCTGTATTCTGTGGTACCAGTCAATAATGTCCAATCTTGTCTATGTTGTTGCTTTGGCAATGGAACTTTCTTCACATAAAAAAAAATATTTTATTGTATAAATTTATGCAAGTAGAGATCACTGGGATGGCTTAGGATAGCCTATATGTTGATAATATACATAATACACTTTGAAGTCAACTCATAGCCATCCGTCAGCAAATTGTCTAAGTTAAACTTGTCAAGAAATTCCCCCACCAAAACTGTGAGTGATGTCAGTCTTAAAACTCTTTTGCACCCACAGGTCTTTAATTATATGTAGTAACTAAATGTTTGAAAACTATGGAGATAATATTGAGATATACATTGTTATCATAACTCTGATCATACAGTCTAGCCATATAATGCACAGCAATTCTAGATTTGCAATTTTCTGGAGCTGGGATAAGGGAATTACCATGCTGGTAGAAAGAAATTGCCAGAGATAGAACTCCGCAGTATATATGACTTCATGGTAACTGACTAGAAAGTACATACACAAGACTTTGTTTTTGAAAGCCAGATACATCCAAAGATGGAATTACAGAAGAAATTGTCAAACTTCTACTTAAGTGTTTTTTTCAGGTAGGTTACCCCCCACCCCCGCATCCTCCACACAAGAGACTGCCCCCCCCCACCCTTTCTAAGTTAAATATACTAACTCCAAGATCACATAAAACTGAGGAAAAGTTGAAATTCAAGCATCCTAATATTCAGTGATTTTTGCAGTTCTCTGCTAACCTAATCCTCCATTAATGTTGATGTTATTCAGTCACTGCGATTAAAATAACACACACTAAACAGTAATACTATTTGCCAACATAAGTGGGTCACCCTCCTGCATTTAAAACAGAATGTTATGGATATGAAATAATGTTTTATGAATGCACATTGGAAATCTAGGTTTAAGTTTGCTGGAGCTAAGCTCAGCACTCTGCAAGTTAAATTATCCCCAGTTATTGTATTCAAAGAATAATATTCATGCACTCGTAAGGCACATTTTTGTATAATTCAGTTTAACACCAACAACTCCTTTTGGCATCAATACATTTTTCAAGGCCTATTTTCCTTAATTAAGAAACTTACCAGTTAATGACAAACAGTGTAAGAAAAGGCGACATATATGTAACAATGTAACACTAGGATAGCTAATCAATGATGTCCTACAGTGGAGGCCTTAATCATTTGCTGTAACTTATTGATATTTTTATGGTTTTCAGTTGTGCACATCTCAGCCCTGTAATTTTTTATGTGATGATAACTAAATTCCCTGCTTGTATATAGTTGAATATGTTCTGTAGCCATTGCCACTTTAAGACTATTGCATAACATTGCATGTATCCCGTAATGCACCCCATATCTAAGCTTAGTGCCAGGTTGTTCCAGATGAATGATGTGTTAACATAATTTATGTTGAGCAGACATTTTGTACAGAAGTAAAAATGTATATATTTGAATAAAATCCTTGTACATGTGTATCCTGACATTTTTTGACACTGTCTTTCACAAATACTGGGGAATCGTTTATATACATTTTGACATCAAGCATTATTTGAACTGGACTGAGACTTTTATGGTGCAGATAAGACATAAGGGCTTAAAAATTTAGGTCTAGTGAAAGCTGAGTATGCAAATATCACATATCACATAAGTAGGATAGAGTGTTATTCGAATTGATTGTCAGTAGTATAGCTCGGACAGGGAGAGAGGGGCAACCACCATGGACCAAAAGTGTTGGGAATGTGCACTCTCTAATATAATATCAGCTTTTAAAGTCTGATATTGCATTTGAGGAGAAATCTGAGTTCTACATTGTAGCAAGCAATTTGTTACAGTAAAAAGATTAAAAAAATAGAGAATTCTCTTTTATTTCACTAAAACCTGGGATCTGTAGCATTCAGTACAGGAAGGGTATAAAGTACAGCAACTATTTGCTGCATTTGTAGCAAGCAGTTGGTATAGTTTCTAACAAGAATTGTTTTTATTTTTTTTATTTTTTGGTTTGGGGTGTTGGTTCATGGTACCAGCTATGCATCTGCAGGTTGTCCATTAATTATATTTATTTATGTATGTATTTATTTGTATGCTTGTTTGTTTGCTTGTTTTTACTAGGGTAAGTAGGGGTAGGGCATGATGCTAAGAAAATGAAAAATCTGCTCCTTATCCGCAGAGGCCAGTTAAAAGTTCCTACCATTTACTGTGCTGCTGTGCACCATAGGTTAGATTTGTGCATGACAGCATATGTAAATAAGAAGAAAAAGACACAAAAGTGTGTTTATTACAACAGCGAGTATCATAACATGCAATAAACCTCGTTGCAAAAACTGTGCTACTATTCTTGAATTTTAGAGCTAGTACAGATACGTAAAGACTCGACCTAAGTAGTAAAAAAAAAAATTGACAGAACTGTAAATGCACATTAGGTTACAAGATTACTGAAGGCATGCCTATTTTCTTTTGGCTCAAAATGCATGTGTGTATGTGTGTGTATGTGTGTGTGTGTGTGTGTGTGTGTGTGTGTGTGTGTGTGTGTGTGTGTGTGTGTGTGTGTGTGTGTGTGCGTGTATCCATACATATGTATGACGTATATGTATTGTGTGTGTGCATGTGTGCGTGAACATGCAAATGTATATGTTTACATATATATGTATACGTGTATATATTCACAAGCATATGTATATGCTTACACACACACACACATATATATATGTATATATATATATATATATATATATATATATATATATATATATATATATATATATAAATATGTATATCTGTATCTATATATATATATATATATATATATATATATATATCTATGCAGAAAAGAGGAAAATCCCAGGATGCAAAAAAACTCCCTTACCAGCCTCAGTAATAAGCTGAGATCCCTCATAAAATCCTCCAAAGCTAGTTACGAAAATAAAATTGCTAAAGATTCCAAAGACAACCACAAGACATTCTATAGCTATGTCAAGAATCTAAATGGCAATGCTCAGATCTGTTCTGAGCTACAATAGAATGGCACTAAATATAGTGATCCCAAGGATATTGCCAATATCCTGGCAGATCGATTTAGTGCAAACTTCATCCCCCTCTCACCCCCTAAAGGGCTTATTTCAATACCAAAAGATTGCCAAATTCTAGTAATAACGCCACACAGGTAAAAATCGCACTCTCCAAAGCTAAGAATACAGCATCCATGGGACACCAGACAACATCTCAGGCTGTGTACTACATGAACTACAAAACGAACTGGTACCTCACCTAAGTGTCATGTTTAATCATAGCCTCAACTCAGGCTTCATACCCACTGACAGTTATCCCACTCCACAAGGGGGGATCCACCATGGATCCGGGAACTACCGCTCCATCAGTCTGATGAGCCTGATCTGCAAGGCCATGGAACATATTATCATGGAACTTATAAACAAAAACATTGGCAACCTTCAAACACTGGACCCCATGCAGTTTGGGTTCATGAAGGCAGATCCTGTCTCCTGAACCTGACTGACTTCTTCGTATCAGTCTCCAAAGCCATGGACAAGGGTAAGGTGGGCCACAAAGCCTACCTGGACCTCGCCAAGGCCTTCTACACCATCACCCACTCTGGAATCAAAGATAAACTTACTAAGCTGGGCATTAATCCCTACGTCACTCGATGGGTTGCCAACTGGCTTACTGACAGAACCCACAGTGTAAAAGTAGCCGACTACAAATCCAGCTCTAGACAAGTGACAAGTGGAGTACCTCAGAGTTCAGTCCTGTGACCGCTCTTGTTTGGCATCTACTTCTCTGAAGTACAGGCCGACACTAAGTGACTCTGGCTAACAAAGTTTGCAGATGACTGCAAACTGGGAGCAATTAATGAATCCCCAAATGATGTGGATATTCTACAAAAGGGCCTTACAGAAACAGATGCTTGGTGCCAGAGTCATGGGCTCAAGCTCAATGCCAAGAAATGTATAGTTACCCACTTTGGGAAAAACATGTACCCATGAATTACCACATAGATGGCAACACACTAAACACTGATAGTGTGATAAGAGACTTAGGGACACAGGTGGACATTGGTCTCACCTTCAATAATGACATCACCACAACAGTCAGGAAATCTTTCTATGTGGCACACCTCATCACTAAGGGCTTTTCATCCAGAAAAAAAGAGGTCACTGTCTCACTGTACTCATCCCTCATTAGACCCATTATAGAATACAATGCTCTCTTTGGTATGTACCTCTCAAGACATCTGTAACAAATGGAAAGGCTGCAGAAATACCTCACTAAAAGAATCATAGGCCTAAAGCAGATGCCCCATGTTGACTGTCTAAAAAAACTCCACCTATACTCTGTCGCATATCGTCTACTCAGAGGTATTCTCTGCTAAACATACAAGGCCATATCAAACCCTGAGCTGTTGGACATGCTACACTTAACGAAATCCCAATCCCTCAGAGACACCTGCTTCAGGGATCTAAACCTCATCATCACAATGAACAAAACATGGTGGAGGGATGACCCAGAGACTCCCCAGACTCTAGAATAGACTGCCCGTACATATCAAGCAGAGCACCTCTTTGGCCCTCTTCAAATGGAACTTTGATTATTGGATGGGAGATAGGAAATTCACCCTGGGAATCACATCAGTCACCCTGCTAGACAAGAGTCATACTGTGGGAAGAAATAGCCAGGGAATTGTTATGACTAGGCTTGTATAGGCTCTAGGGCTGAAAAACTAGGACCAACCTATGAAACTACCAACCTATGAACCTATATAAATATATATATATATATATATATTTATATATATATATATATATATATATATATATATATATATATATATATATGTATATATATATATATATATATATATATAGTTGTACTTCAGAAGGACAAAATATCAGTAGACCGACATTTAAAAGACCGAGATGAAAAAAATGAACATTCACAATCCTGAAAAGTCACATCACCAACTATCGAATGACCGACATTCACAATCTCGACACCCAAAATACAGACATAAACCACAGAAATGAGCAATCTTTCCCATCACCGGGGTAACCCTGTGCACTGAAGAAAGCAAAATACTACAAATCACATTACCACTTTACAAATACCCAAACTGAAAAGTCTTCCAAAATCAAACAAAACATAGTGCTGTATATCAAGTTTCTCCACTAAATTTTCTCTAATTTAAAACTCATTGCACAGAACATATGTCTTAACTTAAGCAATGCTACTCTATTCACGGCTCTTCTATTACATTCACACACAGCTTAACATTTGCAACTGCATTATTTCCTTCTACTTCTATAGTTCTTTAAATACTACATACAACCATCAAAATTATATTCCCCTACTTTTTCATGAAATGAAACTATAATCCATACTTCCAACCATGCCTGCGCTTTCCTACAACATGTCCGCCATGTTTCTGAACACATTTATTACAACAAAAATTCAAAGTGACAGAACACTATACAAAAAATATATTTTCTCATCTCCATAGTAGTTAAATTGCTACTTATTAGGTAAACACTAAGGCTTATTTCATTTGTAATATTTACATTTTAGCAGAGGGGCAAAGCCTCCCTGCACCTCCCCAACCCCCCTGGAAATTAAATATATACCAACTCTTGAGATTGCACTAAAGTGCAGAAATGAACATATTTCATGCTCCGCTCATGTCAGATCAGCAAAATTCGTCATTTTCACCATTTAGCCTTGTGAAAGCTGGTAAAATTAATTTTCAGTTATGTGAAATTTTGACATTATCATCTCGGTCTTTTAAATGTCAGTGTACTCATATTTCTTCCTTCTGATGTAGACTCATATATATATATATATATATATATATATATATATATACATATAGTTAGATATACATGCATATATATATATATATATATATATATTTATAGTTTTATATATATATATATATATATATATATATATATATATATATATATATACATATACATGCACACACACACAGAGAAAGAGAGATGTATCTGAGTATATGTCTGTTAGTATATATATATATATATATATATATATATATATATATATATATATATATATGTTTGTATATGTGTGTGTGTGTGTGTATGTGTGTGTGTGTGTGTGTGTGTGTCCAATTGGGTTCACCTATGAAAAATCAAACCTCCAGTTTCGATGAAATGAATATCCATAGCAGTGATATGAAATCAATATAGAAAACTATTACCCAATTTTTTTTTGAAGAAGGACAAACCTGTACCCCTCCACATACATTAAATTATATATGTAAATATATATCTATATATATATATATATATATGTATATATACCAACTGCACCATAACACTACAGTAGAGAAAAGGGTTGATATATGGTTTGCCTTCAAAATTTGCAAGGCTCCTTTGTGAACAGCATGTTGCTGAAAGAACATTGTCAAAGTTTTACAATGCCGAAGTGGCATAATATGAAATCATAATAATGAAAGTAAAGCTTGATTCATTATTATGAGATCAGTGTTGTGTAAGGAGATTTCAGTACAGTTGATGATCAGGAAGTTTACCCTTTTGCTCACTGTAGTGTGATCACGGAGTTGGTATATTTAATTTGCAGGGAGTGTGGGGGTGCATGGAGGCTTGCCTCCATCCTAAAACTTAAAAGGACATACGGACTTTCAAAACCAGAAGGGACATTCTATAGTACAGAAAAGAGAAAAGAGTTGATAGCTATCTAACTATATAAGTATATGTCCAACTGCACAGTGACACTACAGCAGATAAAAAGGTATATATATATATAAAAATACACACACACGCACACATATGTGTGTGTGTGTGTGTGTGTGTGTGTGTGTGTGTGTGTGTGTGTGTGTGCATGTGCGTATGCCAACTGTACCGTGACACTATAGACTACAGTAGAGAAAAGGTTTGTATTGTTTGTCAGAGGCTCACATAATGCAACATATTGCAGTGAAAGCAACTTCATTGTTAAATTTTTAATCGGAGATAAGTCATTCACCAGTATTTCAAAGAGCTGTGACAGTGCTGTAGAAGTATATGCAGATCATTTGGAGGAAGTTAGGAATATGTAATGTTTTGGATTGCACAAATTGACCATTAATGCTGTTATTGCTCTAAATTGCTAGTGGTATACTGCCATGCTCTCTGAGTGCCCCTTGAATATACAGTGGTAAAGCACAAGTAGAAACTTACTCAATTGGCTGCATCAACTTTGACAGGAAAATAAATTAATGACAATCAAATCATACTGGAACAACCTGACTATGAGGTAAGGGATATACATTAGCTTCCCTTTATGAATAGCATACCAAACTTCATGTTAGGACATAAAGACCTCTGCAGAAGAGGTTAACAGATGTTACAATGGAAACTAAATATTTCAGATGAAAAACAGCAAGTGCAATGTAGGATATCCAGAGGTGAGTGCCAACTTGAAAATATTTTAGGACATGATTTCATTTTAAGGATACCCACACATGTTTGCAATTAACAGAGGAGATACAGTTGTAACCATATTGGTTATTATACTCATTGGATGTAAAATCCTTATATACCAAGTATTCTACACTGAGTTGGTATGAAAGTCCTGGAATACTGGTGTAAAGGACAAATTTATATTCTGTTATACTGCATTTCTGCTATACCTATCTGAGCAAAACCAAAAATGTATTTTATTTTGATTAACGATACTTTTTGTATTTTTGTTTATTTATTTATTTATTTATTTGGGGGGGGTGCTAAAGCTATAGGGGCAATATGTTTTTCAACTTATTCCAATTTATGTATGTCATACTTTGAATAGATTATGATATCTAATTCTGAAGAAAATCTATTTTTATATTCTATGGATGTGTGGAATATTTTCACAGACAATTGTTTGTTAAAATAACTATGGATATTGCTGGTCGTCAGGAGTTTTATATTTAAAAGGAAATATTTTTATATATTTAAAAAAAATCTGTTTTGCATATGAGTATTCTTCTTTTTCAATTCTGGATGTGCATGTAAAGCAAATATGTGATAACACATTGTCAACATCATTGTACAAAAATATTTTTTGTTACAAGCCAACAATTGTCACCCTTGTTAGTATTTAGAAGCATACCAAAATTTCATGTTTAATGAGTTGAAAGTATTTGTTTCACCCCACATTATTATAATTATCATACACAGGATTTGGTAGCAAGACTTTTAGTCAGGTGTGCAATAGTGATGCTATACAAGACTTTTAGTCAGGTGTGCAATAGTGATGCTATACAAGACTTTTAGTCAGGGGTGCAACAGTGATGCTATACAAGACTTTTAGTCAGGGGTGCAACAGTGATGCTATACAAGACTTTTAGTCAGGGGTGCAACAGTGATGCTATACAAGACTTTTAGTCAGGGGTGCAACAGTGATGCTATACAAGACTTTTAGTCATGGGTGCAGCAGTGATGCTATACAAGACTTTTAGTCAGGGGTGCAATAGTGATGCTATACAAGACTTTTAGTCAGGGGTGCAACAGTGATGCTATACAAGACTTTTAGTCAGGGGTGCAACAGTGATGCTATACAAGACCTTTAGTCAGGGGTGCAACAGTGATGCTATACAAGACTTTTAGTCAGGGGTGCAACAGTGATGCTATACAAGACTTTTAGTCAGGGGTGCAACAGTGATGCTATACAAGACCTTTAGTCAGGGGTGCAATAGTGATGCTATGCAGGAAGTTGAGAGACAAGAAGAAAATGTTGAGAGAATATAATTACTCCGATATGAGCTAGAAAAATATACTAATCGATACGGGCTTTGTGAAAATGTATGTTACTAATAGCACAGAAGTTGTTTGGGTTATCAAAGATCGCTTGAATATTTTATTGGCTCTAGAGAAATTGTTTTGTTTTTGCAAGAAATATGCAAGTTCTCATACCAGAGGGGTAAATGTTAACAATTTTTTGGTCATAATAAGTATAATACTGAAAGAGGTCTATTCCAATCTACCCTTATTGTGAAAACCCAGATGAATATTATACATGTAGGAATTGTTCATTTTTGTCAAAGGTTAACAAAACTAAGATCCTTACCACATCTGGTGCATAAAATGAATTCAATATTAGACAGTTAGTAGCATGACACAGTTTGAATTACTTATTTAGTTACTTGTATTTCCGGTACAATGTATGTAGAGAAAAAGATCAACAGCTTTTAAAAATCAGTATCATATTTCTGAACATTTCTGTAAAATAAAATATGTGAGGGCTTTCAACACCTTATATAAGCATAAATTGAAAACATCACTGAACAGTTTCTACATTTGCAAGTATTGATATGATAGACCTGAAAAAAAAACATAATGAGTGTGTATACATATATATATATATATATATATATATATATATATATATATATATTTATATATGGTATACATGCATTTGGTCGGCCGGTGGATGGCCGACCAGAAAATGTTCAACAGCAGTACGGCGACTTCGCATAATTGTGAACACAATTATGTCGAACTGCAACACATCCCTCCACCTTTTTGACCCATGGTAGCACTTGTTTAGGTGGTAGAGCAGTCGGAAATGTCAAATTCCAAATTTTTTACGACATTCCGAGTGTTCGACCCCTGGAGCTGTGACATATAGGTTCGTGGAAACCGAGTTTCGACCATCGGTCGCTCGGTCATATACTTGTAAACCTATAAATATATATATATATATATATATATATATATATATATATATGTACACACACACACACACACACACACACACACACACACACACATATATGTATATATATATATATATATATATATATATATATATATATATATATATTTTTTTATTGAATATGAACACAAGTGGATTCTTTATGTGCTATGTTTTGTCATGCTCTAAATGCACATTTTAACTGATATAGGTATATAATTTGTACTTTTATTTGATTGTATGTATATTCATGGTATTTGGTTATTATTTTGGTTTAGGTGTTCCTACCGAAACCAGTATATAATTTTGATGTCTTTTGCCTATGTAAATTTATGGTTTGGTAAAGCTCCTGGATTGTTGAGAATTGTTAACATGGTGTGTCATTTTTTGTTTGCTTACATGTAGGTAGATATGGTATGGAACAAGAAGTCTCCTGTGGTCTGAGTTGGTTTGATTTAAACAATCTCTCCCCATGTCTCAGGCCTCTGAGGCAAAGATGATCCACATAAATTCTTCAACAGGGCAAAGACTTATCCAATAACACAACTAGCATCAGTCAATATAAGGAGTGTAGATGAGGGCCACCAAAATGGCACACCAAACTCCTTAACTCATTACATCTGAGTGACGCTTCCAGGTTCACCTGCAGTTAACGTCTACTGATGCCGCTAGGCATCAAATATTGCTTTTTCATATTTGCATCAATAATTCTAAAACCATGCTATATACAAGGTTTTAAGATTTCATCTTAAAGCTTGCAAAGTAGCAATCTCAAAAGAATTAATATTTGACATCTGTCCATTGCAGGTAAATAGATATTAACTGTTTTTTATGATATCAATTTATATAGATATAATTTTCAAATTTTTCTAAACATCTCAACAACCAGGTAACACAGACAGAACTCCTTAGTCTCATAAGAAAGCTCTCAGCTAGTTGAGTAAAATGTTAACAGTATGTGTATAATTTGAGTGGTTGCTGAGATATTGTAAGTTGTTTACAAAATATTACAAATGTAATATTTACTGTGTTTACTGTGACTTATAAAATTCAGTTTAGAACCTAGAACATAAATACTACCACTGTAAAAAGGGTCTGTATTAGATCACCGAACGCTTAAAAAAGTGAACGGTGATTAATCGACCCTATGTAAGTGAAATCTTACAATCTCGAACTGTCAGAACAGCGATTTTTTTCCTAGGGAAAAAAGCTCGATGTTCCAAACACATACACACAACACAAACACACCAAACAAACAGCAATCCACACACATACACCTACAATCTGACACCTAACCCTACACTAAACTATACACACACCACTAACTATCCATATCCTTAGCCAAAACACTAAACTTAAGGTCCGTCACTATCGCACACTCACCTCACCTGCTCCCTAAACCTAACTTACCTAACCCGCCCTAATCCTCACGTCCACACAATTGCACACATATCTAACCCGCGCCCTAACCCTAACTCGCCCTAACACTCACATCCACACAACCGCACACTTACCTGAA
Source organism: Protopterus annectens (assembly GCF_019279795.1). NCBI lineage: Eukaryota > Metazoa > Chordata > Ceratodontiformes > Protopteridae > Protopterus > Protopterus annectens. The sequence continues at coordinate 319,546,159 of NC_056733.1, forward strand.
CCCGACCCGTAACTTTCCACCACAGCACTGAAAATACCGAAGCAACAGAAATGGACAACCAAATTCTTTCCCTAGGAAAAAATTTGGGTTTCTGTTGCTTCGATATTTTAAGCTTTCGCTTACATAAGGTCGATCAATTCCCGTTCACTTTTTTAAGCATTTGGTGATCTAATATAGACCCTGTAAAAATAGTTTATGCTGAAGAGTTTGCCATCAATACTTCTTTTATAATCCCTATAGTTCCCGAGATAAGAACATTTGTTTGAAATGTGAGGACATAATTTGATTCTGTCAAAAGGTGTAGGCTCCGCCCATTGGAAGTTAAAGTGCAAAGTTCCTGAGCTCCATTGGAATGAATGAGTTAAAGCAGTTTTGTCTAGCCATTACACTTGGTAATTTTTTAGTCCTAGGAGATCCTAGTGTGCGACACATAGATGCACTCCCATGCTGAGCAATATAAGGTCACAGTCTCAGATTTCAGGCTACAATTGGTTGCAAAAGCACTTACTGCAGTCAAGTTCCTTCTCTCCATGTACCTGTGTAACATGGTCATTGTCCACATGGGAGGAAATGACTTGAGATGTGCATCCTTGCATTATGACTTGAGATGTGCATCCTTGCATTATGACTTGAGATTTGGATCCTTGCATTATGACTTGAGATGTGCATCCTTGCATTATATCAAGAGAAGCTTAATGGAACTTTACAAATATTCATTGGAGAGTGATCTGAGACACTCTTGTACAGCATCCTATCTTCTCTGAGAATCGTATGATAATATAAACAAAAGATAAATAAAATATAGTTGACTTCAACAACTGGCTTTTTATTAATGTCATGTTAAGAGGTGTTGTGTATATCAATATGGAAAGAGATAGGTGACAGTCCTAACTGTTTTACCCAAAAGGGCTTACATATATTGGTCAAAATGTCCCCACTCTCTTATTGCCTTTTTTGTCAATATTTAGTCTACTCAATTCTAACCACCCAATCCAAATCAGGACAGTATTAAAGTAGAACTGCTCAGCACTGGGAGCCTCAATAAGAAACTACCTCACTTATAAGCCCTAATAACTTTGAAAAATATAGATGTCTGTATTACTGCTGCAGCTTAATTCCAGTTGATTGAAAAGAAGCCCTCTCTACCAGGTCTCAGTGCCTGCCACTCATTCACCACTTTTTCAGTTCCTCTGCAGAGCTCAGTATTTCTTTTATAGATATGTGTGTCCACATTCCTCTGAAATTCCATCTGACTTGAATTCAAAGATGACTTTAGATTCCTCATTATCTTCCTAATCAAATTGTAGCCAACTGCACAGCCCCTTCTGTGACACCCACAACCTGTGAGACCTACCTAAACAAGTTTGAGTCCCCCAACACTGAAATAAATAGTGTCATTGTCTTTGACTTCAACTTGCTATATTTCTTCTATGCTAAACATTTTCTAGTGGTTCCCCACTGAAACTAGGGTAGCTAGTAGCTGTAGTACAGTCCAGGTACAGGTTTGCTGCATCTGGGTCTGTTTGTTATGAGCATGTTTTCCAGGCCCTCTTGGATTGGAAAGTGCCTTTCTGCACTCTAGTGAGAGGATTGTGTTGATTGAAACCTGTCTGGCTTCTGGTGGCTGGTCTAGGGCTTGCAATAAGCATCCTTGTTGGTACTTTTGAACCTTTTTAAAGTTTTTTTTTTCAAGTTTTAAGCTTCTGGTATTTAGGCTCTGCATTTGATCAGGTCTCTGCTTGTTTGCACCGAGTTGGATTTATGTACGCTACCAGCCATAACTCTGAACTGAGATACCAGATGACTAGAGGCTTTTGAGCTTCCAAAAAACATATGTTGCCTCTTTTATTGCTTATTTATACTATTTACTGCATATTATAATTGCCTGCTGCTGACTTTAATACTGCATTTATATACTATGTACTAATCTACACTGGTGTTCTGCAATTGTTTGCATTGCTGTACTTGTTAAATTTAATTTTATTGCTGTTTTCACTATTTACTAAGCTAGTTTTGCTATTGTCACAGATTGTGAAACATTTGCTTAGTGTTTTTCATTGTTGCAAAGCAATCTGATCTACTTGTTCTGGATTTCCCACCAATCAGTGTTACAATAACTGATTTGTTAGCTATTTAAAACATTCTTTAGAGTCTCTTTGCTGATTTTCTACTGTTTTAAACTTTTTTTAGTGTCTCACTACTTTTTTTCTTCTGTGTTAAACATTTTCTAGTGGTTACTCCTGAAACTAGGGTAGCTAGTAGCTGTAGCATAGTCCAGATATAGGTTTGCTGCATCTGGGTCTGTTTGTAGAGACTGTTTGTTCTGAACATGTTTTCCAAGCCATCTTGGATTGGAAAGGGCCTTTCTAAACTCTGGTGAGAGGATTGTGTTGACTGGAACTTGTCTTGGCTCTGGTGGTTGGTCTAGGGCTTGGAATAAGCATCATCATTGGAACTTTTGAACCTTTTAAAAGTTTTTTTCAAGTTTTTAGATTCTGGTATTTAAGCTCTGCATTTGAACAGGTTTCTGCTTGTTTGTACTGAGCTGACATAAGGTGGGCTACCAGCCACAACTCTAAGCGACTAGAGGCTTCTGAGCTTCCAAAAACCATAAGTTGCCTGTTTTTGCTTTTTTATACTGTTTACCACACTTTTTATTGCCTGCTACCTTCTTTAATACAGTATTTATATACTGTGTACTACTCAAAACTGTTGTACTGCAATTGTCTGCTCTACTGTGTCTGTTAAATCAAATTTTATTGCTGTTGTTATAATTTACTAAGCTCTTTCTGATATTTTCACTGTTTATTAAGTATGCAGTGGTGGTGCTACAGAAGCGTTGTTGCCTCACAGTTAGACGTTGTCCTGTTCGATTCTCAGCTAAAGCGTCTTCTGTGTGGAGACATGCGTGAATGGGTGTCCCTTCGTTGAAGGTTGTGCGTCAGGGCTGGCAACTCGGCACGTAAAAATCTACTGCCAATAATTAGCAGACCACTGTGGCAACTCCTAACCGGGAAAAGCCGAAAGACACAACATTAAGTATTTGCTGGTGTTTTTCTTTGTTGCAAAGCAATCTATTCTGCTTGTTCTGGTTTCCTTATCAAGCAGTGTTAAAGTAAGTGATTTGTTAGCTGTTTAAAACATTCTTTAGAGTCTCCTTGTTGATCTTCTGCTATTTTAAGTGATTTCTAGTGCCTCACTGCTATTTGTCTGCTGTGTTAAACATTTTCTTGTGGTTCCTGCTAAAACTAGGGTAGCTAGTAGCTATAGCATAGTCCAGATATAGGTTTGCTGCATCTGGGTCTGTTTGTAGGGTCTCTTTGTTCTGAACATGTTTTGCAGGCTATCTTGGATTGGAAACTGCCTTTCTGCACTCTGTTGAGAGGATTGTGTTGATTGGAACCTGTCTGGCCTCTGGTAGTTGGTTTAGGGTTTAGAATAAGCATCCTTATTAGTCCTTTTGAACCTTTTTAAAGTTTTTTTCAAGTTTTAAGCTTCTGGTATTAAAGCCCTGCATTTAAGGAGGCTTCGGCTTGTTTGAACATCTCCCAGCATCGCACACTGACATGCAATTGTGCACCTCAGCTGGAGAGATTAATTCAACAGTTTTTCCCTAAGGTATAGCTGTAGTACATTAGTGTAGCTTTCATCCTTAGCACTTTCCCAGTCAAAGAAATACAGCTAGTGAGCTGAAACCTATTAAATTACCAAAAAAAAGGCAGAAATAGTCTCTCACTGAGCTCATCCTTGATTGAACCTATAAACACCCCCGCCTAGTGACAACAGTCTTCAACCTAGGATTATGGATAGTTGGATCACCTTTGTTTCTCCTGCCAACCTTGTTGACTTGGGTCTCTTGAGGCAGTGTAGCAATTTCATCATGTACACCAACAACCCTCTACTAATAACTCACTCTAGTACAGAGTTTGAGAGCTGTATCTACATCAGGAATCTTGACTCCATGCTGTCTCACACTCGATACAGTAACACGGCAGAGGATGTCAATCAGAACACCTCTACATATCACATAGTATCACTATTTATACACATAGTACGCATCCAACACAAAAGTCAACATACTTGGAGGATCTCAAAAAAAACCTACTGAGATGCCAGAGACCTCCAAAACACAAGACTGCTACAACTCATACAGTTCCCATAGCACCCATGACACATAGTAACACCAGTGTCTCACCTACCAAGCCCATAAGGTATAACACTCAAAAAACAATTTTTTTAGTCATTGGAGATTCAGTAGTGAGACACAGATGTCCTCCTTACTAGCCAGGACAAGGAGAAAGTCACAGTCAGCTACCTGTCTGGTCCCAGGATTCGTCAGATCATGCATGCACTCAGGTCTCTCAGCAACAAGTACCATTATGACTCTGTCATAATTCATGCTGGCGTGAACAACCTAAGATGTACATCTCTGGACTATATGAAGAGATATATGATTGAGCTTTCTGAGTACGTGTCACAGGCAAGTATGTCCTTAGCCTTGAGCAGCATACTACTGTCACCTAGAATGAGGCCATAATATAAACAAAAAATGATTGCTTTCAATATTTGGTTTAGTTTTTGGTGCCATTCAAAGGGGCTCCAGTTCCCATCAGCCTAGGAAGCTATGGTCGACCAACCCCGCTGCTTTGCCAGAGACAGTTTGCACCTGGCACCTCTATGCTTCCAACTGCTGGCAAAGGCTTTTGCCTCCAGCATGGTGCCGTTTTTAGGCAAAGGTTTGAAAACAAACTTACTGACATGAAATTTGCCAATCATAACAAAATAAGGGTCATGCTGCTAAATGCTAGGAACTTAAAACAAAAACTGCACACCCTGGAAGCACTTCTATCACTGGAAGATGTAGATGTCTGTGCTGTCACAGAAACCTGATTCAAGGCCTCAGAGAGTACCCCGACCTTGCAAGTCTACAATCCCTTCCATACCTTCAAACCACAAAATGAACATGTGAGAACCAAAGGAGTTGGTGTTTTTATCTATATTAGATATAAATTCACCTCCCGCTGAGTTAGACTGGACAACTCAATGAAGTTACTCCAAGATCATGTTATGGCGGTTAAGGCCCCCATTCATGTCATAGCCAGTTATAGATCCCCCTTCATGAGTCATGATGCGTACAAAGCCTACTTTACCAAACTGGAGACAATTCAAATATTACCGAACACTCTGATTTTGGGGGATTTCAATTATCCCACCATCGAATGGGAAATCTACTTTAGTCCAAACCTGTTAGCACAAAAGTTCCTTGACTTTGTTAACTCAAATGCCCTGGAACAAATTGTTCATACCCTGACAAGATGAACAAACATACCAGATGTTGTCCTCACTAACATGTCAAACAGATGCACTACTGCAACTATGGGACCCTCATTAGTTAAATCTGACCACAAATCAGTCATCTTCAAGCTGATACTAACACCATAACTCACAAATGGTGAAATCATACAAAAAAACTTCACCAAGGCAAACTATACCCTTCTAGGTGAAGGTATAAATGCATTCTGAGCCACACCCTCAGCTGGAAGTGGTAACTACACTGAAGCTCACACTAAAACTCTGTACAATCACTTGCATAAGTGTATTTACTTGGCTGTACCAGAAGGAATCAAAGCTAGAGCCCCAAGTAAAAACATGCCACTATGATGGGCATCCAGCATCAAAAAATGTTACAATAAATGCAAAAAGTTGTCTCTATGAAAACAAAGGTGCTCGGTAAAGTCTTACTAGGAATAGCACCCACAACCCTCCTGGACATGGACAGTCATTACTTAATGCAGTCTTGGGTATTAACTAACATTTCTATGGCATTACATTTGGATGGGACAGCTAGCCATGAAGTGATTTCCGGGTCAATAGCCTAGTAATGTCCTATGATTCTATGAGCCCATCCATCCTTAAATTGGGAGTTCTATACTACTACAACTAAAAATGCACAAATCTGAGATTTTAATGTTGAAAATTTTCTGAACGAATTTGTGCTCATACCTACCAAAGATTCAAATTTACTGGACCTTTTCCTCAAAAATATAGCAGCCCTTATTCTCTATGCCTGCAGTTATGTCATAAATTATGATATCATCAGTGATAATATCTGACCATAATTAGTGGTTTTGGACCATTAGGACCACAATTTTCAGCATAAATCTCTACATAAGTCTCTGAATTGCAAGCTGGCACACAGGTAGGCTTCAAAGACGTCAGGACTGGTGTGACCACCTCCACCAAGAGACTGGTCATTAACAGAGTACCCCAGGGATCCATGTTGGGCCTGCTCCTGTTTGACATCTACTTCTTGGAAACCAAGGCTAATGTCAAAGGCCAATGACTCACCAAGATCGCATAAGACTGTAAATTGGGAGCTATGATAGTTTCCCCACCATGGAACCAACATCCTGCAAGATGTTCTAACACAAACAAATGACTGTTACAAAAGCCACAGATTAAAACCACATGTACAAAATGCACTAAAGTATCCTTTGGCAGTTCTTCAATCCATTATAATTACTTCATCGATGAAATATCACTATGAGTTGACCCAGTAGTTAGAGATCTGTGAACATATATAGACAGTAATCCAGCATTCAACCAACACATAGCCAAGATAGAAAGAAAATCATGCTATGTCACCCAACTCATTAGTAAGAGTATGGCATTCAGGTGTAGTGAAGTTATAGTACCACTCTACTCACCCCTTATCAGACCCATCACTCAGTAAAATGCTTCTTTGATATGTACCTAAACAGGCACTTTCAACAGATGGAACACTCGCAAAAGTTCTTCACCAGGAGAATCCAGAATATAAATATGCTGTCCTACATGGATCACCTTAATGTTCTATCTCTGTTCTCAGTCTCCTTCAGGTTACTGTGATGCAATATATGCCTAGCATTCAAGGCATGCACAGAGCCAGCTGTGATGGATTTCTTGGACATCCATAAGACAAACATCACCAGAAACACTAGATCAAAGGACCTGAACTTTGCTTGATTAGAATGTGCTAGATAGACCGATATGTATCTCAAAGGATCCCAGTACTATGGAATAAGCTCTCCATCTACCTGAAGCAGAGTTTGTTCCTGACCCTATTAAAAAAAAAAGATTTGATCATTGGATGGGAAATCACAAACTCTCTCCCAGTCTGGCTCCCATGTCTCTAATGGGCAGAGGCTGACAGTAAGTAAATTACTCCCCAAATCACATATTCCCCTCACACATAACCCATAGCTATCTCATTACTAACATAACCCACCATATAGGCATCCAAGGAACTTGGGGACAAATCTAGGCTGAGTTGCACACCTAGGCTTTTAAAGACCTTGGTGTGTGATAAACCTTTGGACCTACGAACCTAAATACAGCCCATAAACACTACTCTCTTCATGTATTTTTCAAGGGCAAAACTACTGCAGTTAGATGCTCCTCTAAAGTGGATTAACAGTCACATTCCATTCCATTACCCAACAGCCAATACTATTGCATTTGTTAAAAGTTTTTATTTTCCTCTCAGTGCCTGAATAGACATACAATGCCATGTTTGGGAGCACATCCCTAAAATGAATCACTGGTATAAACAAGCCAAATAACAACTGAAAGAAAAAAAAAATCCTTAAGTATCTATTTCTTGACGGTCTCTGATTTCATCTCAAGAGTTTGCTCAGTCATCCATCAGATCTGATTTTTTTTTTTTGAGAAAATGTGGTGCTCTACAATCATTGCTCTATCAATCATTAAATATATATTTTATGAGAAAATGTGTTGCTTTCCATTCAAATAATTATGGCTGTCTCTGCACCTACTGATATCTACCTGACTTTTTCCCTGAATCTGGAGGTATCTGGAGGTACATGACTGAGAGCTATGCTTACCACAGAAATAAACTGAAAACCCCATGCTTCAAAACTGAGCTGAAGAAGTTAAAAAAAGAACTTATGAGCAAAATCAAATCTACCAAGACAACATGTGAAGTATGAACTGAAAATCACCACCTCTTTTAAGGATAGCTATAAGTTCTTCTTCCACAATCTCAGGAACCCTAGGAAAAATAGCTGTAACTGCAAGGAGTCAGTCCATAACCGTAGCACCCACCTAGCCACCATACATGCAGATAGATTTAGTTCAGACTTCAACTCCCATTCCTGCAAGATTTCCACCCATAACACTGTGTCCCTATCCTCTAAGTGATCCCCTCTGAAAAACCAATGAAACCACTTCCTGAGGCAAGGAACAGTAACTCTAGGGTCCCTGACAATGTCCCTGGGTGCTTTCCTGTCTGTATGAAGCACTTTGTCAAAAACCCACTTCTGAATCTGTTCAGTCTTCGAACTGCTTTTGTGCTAGATGTGCACAGAACACCAGCAGCTGTTCATCATCACAAGGGATGCCCCATCACTGATCTTGGCAACTATAGACTAATAAGCCTTACCATGTGAGGAAATGGAGCACATCAATATAGAGCTCATAAAGAATGATATTGGTAGTTTAATGTTCCTCAGCCCAAACCAGTTTGGATTTTTGAAGAGAAAGTCCTGCCTGCTAACCCTAGTAGACTTCTCTGAAAAAGTTACTATGGCACTGGACGATGGCAAATCAGTGCACACAATTTACAGCTTACATAGCAAAGGTTTTTAGCACCATTCCAGACATGAACATATAATACACTTAACCAATTTAAATGAAAACTCTTGCATAGCCCACTGAGTAATTAAATGTCTCACAAACACAACCCAGAAAATCAGAATAAAGAGTATGCTTTCTTCTAAAATAGCTATTACTAGGGGTAACCCTCAGGGCTCAGTATTGAGACTGGTGTTATAAGGTGTTTGCTTCTCTTATGTCAAAGGTGCTACAAAGGGTCTTTGGCTAACCACAGCTGCAGATGCTTGCAATCTTGGGGCCATCATCAGCTCTCTGAAATACAGAGAGATTTTACAAGAGTAACTGATATGTACAAATAAATGGTGGCAGAAGCATGGTATGTCTAAATTTAAATACTATAAAAGTGTACGGTCAACTCTTTTGATAAAAAGGCAACTCATGCACTTACTACATTAATGACACCCACCACAATATTAGCACTTTTATAGACAATGGATCCTACTTTGATCACTATCTATCTTCTCTGCTACTGTTAGAAAATCCTTCTACCTGGCCCAGCTGTTTCACAGGTTTTATTTCCTAAAACTATTCTCATCTCTATCTACCCCTCATTAATCAGGCCCTTAATTGATTGTAATTGTCTTTTTGCACACACCTGGCCAAATCCATACTGTGGGTTGAGAAAACAGAAGGTTTCCTCACTAAGATCCACTTGGAGCATGATAAATCTCTTATCACTTTTTTTTCTGTTTCATAGATTTCATACAAGCTTTTAAGGGGTGATTGCTGCTAGCCTACAAAGCCTGACATCATTGCCCTGTGTCCTACTGGATAACCATAATACCTGTAACATCATAAACATGCACAAAAGAGAACAAATCCTATATTTCAACATTACTAGAACCTTTTGGTGGGATAAATATATCTTAAGAATAATTCATATCTTCTGGAACTGACTTCTAGTTCATATCAAGTGGAGTAGCTTCTTACAACCTAGATGAATAAATGGGTAATTGTAAATATAACCAGGTTTGGCCTCTCAGTCTCTCATGGAAAGGGTTAGCAAGTAATGGGGATTACGATGTGTAGGCTACTAATAATCTATCTGATTGGTATATTATAAATATATAGTTATATACTAGTAACTTAAAAAACTATAACCCTGTAACTAAAAAAGGAAAAAGTTTGCTACTCCCCTGTAGCAGACAGTCACTGAAATCTCAAGATGGAGTTGGTTTAAAAGATAATAACTGATATTGTATGAAATCTACAAGGAAAATCATGTAAAGAGTAAAGTAGCTTAATGGCTACATCCTGTTAGACAAAAAGGAGAAAAAAAACATGGCATAAGCATTCAAGCATATGAAGGAATATTTAAAATATCAAGATGGCTTCAGAATCTAGAATAATAGTTGTGCAAGAATTAGGGCCACAACTATAAAATAAGGAAGTGGTTCAACGACTATACATAATGAATAGAATTTACATTGTTGGACCTATTCTGAAAATTATGAGCATGTATTTGTCTTAACTGCAGAAATGTTCCTATTATGGCTGCTTTGGTCCAACTTATCTCTTTACATCATACTGACAATTGAAAGAAGGGATTTATGCTTTACAAGGAGCTGTACTTCCACAGTCTGTAAGATTCAGATTTCTTTTTACAGTGGTACTATTTACCATGGTGCAGGGTCTATGATAAGACTAAATTAGACACATAGTATGTGTAAATATCCAGACATCTGTGGATCGAATGACCTCTGTGCAGCATCTGATTTGTTGTCTTTCTGTAGCTCCAATGACAATATTACATGTTTAATTACAATTACAAAATATGAAGTACAACATGTAAAGTGTAAAAGCAATATATAAGGCTAGTGAATACCATCTACCATTTTCAAAACCTTTGGCTAGTATAATAAAAATAACATATTTTTACATTAATACACTTTCTGTACAGAAACACTAAATATTGCGGATTCAGATTTTATAAGTTTATAGATTCATAGTAAATTACTAGGCTAACAGCTAATATAACCTGATTTTAATGAATACGTGGCCCCTAGGGCAAGAGGATGGCAAGGATTTGTGCCTATGCCTTGAGTATCATACAGAATGCCTCTGTCCATAAGAGACATAGGCACTACCCCAGGTGTGAATTTGCATTTCCCCATCTATGACTCAAGTTGCATTTGAAGAGGGCCAGGGAAGGGGTATGCTTAATGTGAATAGGAAGGAGCAATCTCTGAGACACATATCTGTCTCTCCAGAATGTTTTGCTTGAGGCACTGACCAAGTTTAGATCCCTAGATTGGTGATGCTCTTGCTGTTTCTCTTGCAGATGTGTAACAGCTCCATCCAGGCGGGACTTGTGATTGCCTTGTAGTTCAGGCATAAGTTATCCCTTAATAGTGAGTGGGAAAAATGGATAGAACGTTTAGTCTATCCACATAGAGCATGTTGTTTACACTCTGTATTTTCTTTGTGAGGAATTTCTGGGGTCACTTCAGATGTTGCAAGTGCTTGGTCAATTGCATGCCAAATGGTTCATTGTACTTGATTATTGGTCTAATGAGAGATGAGTAGAGTGGGTCTATAATTTCTCTGGATCTATACACCATACATTTACTTATAAGTTATGTCACACAAAACAAAGGACTTCCTCACCAATATGGACAGACACATGGCAGTCAAACTTCAGGCTACTATCTATCTGTGTACCTAGATCTCTCACCTCTGAGTGTGCTCTTAGGGGTTTACTATTGATGTTGTAATTTGCAGGAATATTTGACTTCACAAAGGGTATGATAATGCATTTTTTTCACATTTTTAGGCCAGGGTTCTAGCACCAATCATTTATCTGATCTAGACCCTTCTGAAGGATATCTACATCATTGTAGAATTCAATAAATGATGAAACTGCTGCCTGATCATTAACTTATGACTGCAGGCATGAGGACAGAATATGTATATTTATGCAGTCTTTATGCAAGCAGCATATGTTTTCAAATTGGATCCTTCTTACTTTTTTCACAAAAATCAAATATTTTTATGGTGCTTCTCTGCAAAACTATAGACAAAACCCACATAATATTTCAACATTTAAACAAATGCTCCCCTCTTGTCTTTATTTATGAACAGTTTAAATATTAGCCCTATTTTAAATTTCATTGCTTCATTTACTGACAGACAGCAAGCCTCAGCACTTCTGATGATGATATATGTTTCAACTGTACACCTTTCTTTCTGACTTGATATAGCCTAGATTCTGGGGAACACACACAATCCATGTTCAAAGATATAAGATACCCTGAGTCAGCAATGAGTTTATTTAAAAGTTCATTCTGCAGATAATTGTTGGATCATCTTTGTTCTAAAGAACAGTTTTCTGCTATCACACTAATGCAAATTAACATCTGATTATATGCCAGTGTGATACAATCAACCCCCTCATGAAATATAAGCAAGTTTTGCTTTCCACTCTTCAGTCTTGACAATAACAATTTATTATTCTCTGCAGATGTTCCTGCTTTTATGCACATTTTGGCAGCAATGCAACTCTGAGTAACCCCTTTTTGAGCTCCTTCTGGGAGTTAAGATTAATTTCCAGCATATTTACATAATTTCATTCTAAAGCTGAAAGCATACTCAGAAAATAAAAGAATATTAATTTCCCTGGTCATCGATTAAGTTATGTTTTACTTACAGTGTTATGACTGTATCTCACTGTTTGAAATAATAGGCTATGAATTAACTTGGTACACAGACTGTCTAAGTTTATCTTCAACAGCATTCATTAACAAAGTGTAAAAATGTGAGGAATTTGCAAATCTCAAATGAGATTGCAACAGTTATTACACTGATAGATGGCTGTATTATCCAGTCACACCCCAAAAAAAAAAAAAAATTAAAAATTAAACAAAACTGCAACTACGAGCATTACTGAAAAGGTGACACATATGCTGTGGAACATGATGAATCAGCAACAGTATAGGTCAACAGGGAATGAAGCTAAAAAAAGTAGTAACAAAAAGGATGCACTTTGCTCATATATGAAATAAAGTATCAAAGAGAATTTACAGTGAGAAGGATATTAAGGATGTGTAGAAGAAAGTAAAGAATTAGACAATCTGTTAGAGGGGAAAAAAAGTAAAAATAATTCTGTCTCCAGCATGAGAATGTGTCCTTGTAAGTTAAATCTCTGATCAGTACTCAAACCTGAGCTATTTTTTACATATAATGAAACAGATTAGTGATGTAGCATATTTATAATAAATGTATTATATATTCATATAAATAAATATATATATGTTTGCATGTTCTCCCTGCGTTCGCATGGATTTCCTCCGGGTACTCCGGTTTCCTCCCACATTCTAAAGACATGTTTCTGGAGCATTTCTCCCCAGACCTCCGCTGAAAACAGGATTTGTGGAACCTAGTCGGACTTTCCCGGTCAACAAATGTTAAATAAAAATAAAATAAATATATATATATATATATATATATATATATATATATATGTATATATATATTATAATAAATTTCTAATAAGGTTACAAAGACATGCATCTAGAGCCTTTCTCCCTGGGCCTCCGCTGAAAACTGGCTGCGTTCCAAGTCGGACTTTCCCGGTTAACAAATGTTAAATAAAAAAAATAAAAATAATGTTATAACATGTTAAAGTATTTCATCTGGTAGTCTTAGGTTTTAAAACTACAGTGTATTTTTGCATCCTATGTGACTCTAAAGTCCCTTATCCAGAGTATCACCTGCATGGCATGTCCCAGAAAGCAAAAATTGTTCCTAATATGGTAACTTGCTACTTTGATGATGATGATGATAACAACAATTATAATAATAATAATAATCAGAAGAAATTGATGATGAAAATCTGAAATAAAGCTTTACAACCCAAGTAACAAGCAAACGATCAAAAGGTTCATAAAAAATGTCAACTATACTACCAGAAGAAGCTACAAAAATAAAAAAAAATGTCTATCTACATTTCATATTCAAATACAGAATCAAAGCTATGTACATCTCAGTCAAATAGCTTACTGTAAATTAAGAAATCATAAATTCATTTGAATACTTCTTCCGTTTTGTCACCTGTTAAAACATTAATGCATCTGGATCTACACAAACAAGTAGAAAAGAACAGTTTTTTTTCACTCATAGTGACATATTGTTAGTTTTCTACTAGCTGCTTACTTGTGATATATAGACCAATTTTCCATATACAATTTAAGTGCTTAGTAGTATATTCACACAGTTTGAACTGTGCACTTCTTGTCAAATAAACTATATATATATATATATATGTGTGTGTGTGTGTGTGTGTGTGTGTGTGTGTGTGTGTGTATTATACAAAATAGGTCTGGACCTTTGGCTTATATCCTTTAAATTATGAATGTAGTAATGCTTCTCAGCCTGACTGGCCCCACAGACATCATGTAAGTCTATAATTACATGTACTATTACGTACTATTACAGACACTTCAGATGCATTTCTTGTTATTCAGTAAATATTTCCAAGTATGGAAATATTCTGTCTAGCCTTCACAGAAGCGAGAAGCCTGTGAAGTCTTCTAAAATAAACAGTTGTAGAAAACATGGGCACTGTGTACAGTATTTTTTACCAGGTGAAAGGGAAATTCTTAAAGGTGCAATTTTACCCATTACACCAAATTATCCCCCGTAGAGACTGAAATTACACCATTCACATCAGTGTACACAGTGTAATTGTTAATTATGCTGATGTAATTACTAATTATGACACTGCAGTCACTAATTACATTAGTGTAGTTTGTAAAGATGTTAACAGTGAAATTCCATCTAATATACCTTTCAGCCAAAAGTTCAACAGACTGTATACAGTGGGGAGATTGATCATTTCTCCACTATTTTACTAACAGAATAACATTTTGTTGGATCTCCATTAATCTTAATATCTTTCAGGGAGAATTATGTGCAGTATTTTATATTCTGTATTTTTTTTTAACCGGGTAATTCTTTCCAATTAATTTTGTTCTGCCTTATCAGATGATAGCCTCAGAGTTCTCTTATTCAAACTTCTTTGCCCTTCCTATTTGTCATGTGAAGCAATTAACAACTGAATGACTATTCAGTTGTCTGTAAGCAGCTTTTCTCAGATATCTGACTGTGTTCACAGTGAATTTGCCTTCCTCTACATAAAGACATCTATCTCTCTGCTGTTTGACTTGGTGGGATATGAAGTGAGTGGGACATACCTTCTTTACTGGGATCTTATATTTGCAGGTGGCAGTTTACAAGCCGTTGATCATACCATGTACTGTATGTCTACTCTTGTACTGAGGGTAATTATGTACATCTTCAAGGGTTCGGGACCTGTTTTAGTCATGAAACTCAGATATGTTCTCAAACTCTTCTTTTGTCATTGGAGTAAGTAATAGCACACATGCCATCCTTATTTAATTAATTAATGAATTCATCCATTCATTCATGTATAGTGTTACAGTGCTTAAATGTCCTAAGCACTGTAAAAGATTACAATTTTATAGTATCTTATGCTGGAAAAACTAAAAACAAATAAATATGATACAAATTATATAGAACAATAAATTACAATTATTTAAGTCTTAAGAAATCTTTTAAACTAGAAGCAGTATCATTTACTGGATTTAAAAGACCTTTTTTTAAAGAGATGGCACTGCTGGGACCTCCTAAAGGAGCCCTTTGGATCATATACCTTTATCAGGGGAGGTAGCTAATTACATATGACTAGAGTTAAAACAGGCAAATAACAGCTTGTCAGAATATTCCAGGTGAGTGGCGGGAACCACTCCCAAACCATCACTTGACATCCTGAGAGACCTTTCTAGTAGATAGGGATCCATAGGCTCATTTAAGTTACCAGAGCATGGAAAATAAGAATAGAAAGAATCTTAAATACAGACCTGGTAGTAACTGGCATCCAGTCCATGCCCCACAGGCATCATATATTCTGTAAACAAGGATGCTGCTACACTGAGCCCCATGTTACCTCCTATCTCCAGGGTGCAGATGCCACAAGAACTATCCCCTGATGCCACATGCTCTGAGTATGAGAAGATTGGTTTGGCATAATAGTTAAATTCTTCACCTCATAAACACAAGGTACAGAGTCTGATTCTGATCTTGGGTTATTGTATATACTTAAAATGGCCCTTTGGGGCAGTTAGCCTAATATGGACTTCTGAAACTATAATAAAAGGAAACCAATCTTTCACAGTGCCATAAAAACACAATATACATGTATATGGTCAATCAAGATGTGGCAATATACCATATCAAAAGCATCTGAGAGATCAAGAAGGACCAAGATCAGATAGAACCTTTGATCTTGAACCATTAGGATGTCACTAAAAGCATTAATGAGGGGTGTCTTATTGCTGTGGCTATACCAAAAAGACAGACTAACTTGAGTCATTCTTTTGAGAAAATATTCTACAGAGTTATAACTTTGTGTAGTTAGTGATTTTTTAATGTGCTTGTGCTATGTGCAGATACTTTTGTACCTTAAGCCCTTACATACTCTTATTTATTCAGTATTCAAATAAATTGGTGCTTATGCCTAAGCTTTATGATTTACAAGCTATTCTAAGCCTACATTTTTAACTTGTTTTATGTAAACAAACAATTGCATTTTATCTCCTCAGTTCGTGTGTGCTGTTGTTCTGTTTTGCACAGTGGTAGTCTCCCGCATGTCGAGGTCTGCTCTAAAGTTACACATTCCTCATTCATAGTTTCTAACTGACACTGTTCCCACCCTTCTATGCACCCTACAGTAGTGTCCTGCCTTACCCCCCCCCCCTTACTTTATTATTCTCATTCAAATTTGCATTACCTTGGAGGTGAATGCAACACCTCATTTAAGGGACATTGATATTACTTGCAAAAGGTTAAAAAAATGTCTTTCAAATAATGGCATGCACTTACACAGTTAACAAATAATAAAATAAGTGCAGGTTATTTAAAATTGCTTCTTCTGAAGTCATCTTATCCTCTGTACTTTGGCCTGCCACCAGCCTGAGATTTGAAGTCATCTGGCTGATATTTTAATCATTACTGCTTCCTGCATATGCGCAAGTTGCCTGTAACAGAAGCTTAGAGTTCTTAAAACACACATATGCAAATATGCCCCCAACCTAGGATTATCACTACCTGACAGGTATTCCCCATGGTGCTCTTTATCTGAGATAAAGGAATGCATCCTCTAGGTTTCACTGCATGGGACTCCATTGTGTCCTAATTTGGGTTCCCAACACTAATAGCATCATCATTTTCACTAAAGCAGCACTCATATTATGTTAATAACTTCTGATTTATATTTCAGTCTATGTCTCTGTCTGTGTCTCTGAGTCTGTCGATCTACATTGTTTTTCTGCTCAATCTGTTCTTTCTTTATGTTCTAATCTTTTTTCATGAAGTTCAGGAATACTTTTGCAGCAGCTGCATTCAGCTCAATAATCATAATTTATTATCCCTGTTGTAATATAAAATACCTTCTTTTATCCCTGCCTGATCAAGGTCTAAATTTTCAGCAGTTTGTCTGCTGTAGTAACTATAGGACATTTACAGATTCAAAAACAGAAAAAAATAAAGACATTATGTGTAACTATACAAAGTTATTCACGCAACTTCCTTTTCACTCTTTTTGTAGAAGCACCTGTCTAGTGATGAATCCAGAAGCCGGTGTCTTTTTCATCTTCTTTACCTTATTATGCGTTATTTTAATACAACCACCAAGTCCTAAATTAAGCACACATTAACAAATTTTAAATTTGAAATGGTACAGTTTCTACCACTGACAAATTCTTCTGCTGGCTAACAGTCTGAAAAGGTAATGGTAACAAGAGTAACCCACAACCCTTGAAGCAGGATTTCATTAAAAAAAAGAAATCACAAGTAATATAATCAATGTAAAGATGGCACAGCTTGAAAAAAGGAAATAGATTTCAAACTTAGTCATCAATTTCAACCTAGAAAATAACTATCTTCATCAATATTTAAAGTAATAAGTTGACTTCTGCTCAGATACATGGTGGTTTGAACCTGTGACCCAGTACTATGAAGGGAATGTCTTCCAAAATTGACAATGGCATTGAGAGCTCAAAGGTCCAGAAGTTATGTGAAAGTCAAACTATTATTTATAATGCCAAACAAATTCAAAAGTGTTTAACAAGCAGAGTGACTGATTCTTTCAGTCATTATTTCCATACAAAATTCCAAAATTGTAATCCATTGTAGTACATTTGCTCTTTTGTGCAACTTTTTCAAAGTATATACAATATAAATTAGGGAGAATGATTTTTTTTGTCAAACCATTTTATGGTCAGCTTGCACACAAGGAATGACAGCTACGACATCTGTTGCCATTACTTCGGTGCTGTGCATAGATTTTTTTTTTCACTATGTGTAGTTCATGGTAGAATATACTAGTTTGGTAATATACAGATGTGAGAGACTGGGATCATTGCTGTTTGCTTGCTTTTGTACAATGCAGATGCAGTTCAGTTCTATTGTATTCTGAAGCAGATGGAGAGTAGGAAAAATATTTTTTGCATTAGTGATCTTTGCCTTTTTTAGAATTGTGTGACCTTACATTTATCATATTGAAGTAAAGATATGCTGGAGTATAGGTATTGTCAAAATGTAAAGAAGTTTTCTTATTTGTTTTATTTTTGCACTAGGTTAGTGTTGATGTATAATTGCCTATGTTAGTGGGGTTATTGGTCACAGATCTGTTGTGTCACTATCCCTGTACCCCCCTTAGTTTCATATAATCATAAAGTATTTAAGAAATGCATAACAAAGTATTCAAAATGGAAATATTTACAGTAATATCTTTCCTTTTTAGTTGTTTAAGAAACGGTTTCAAATACATGTGTGTGTTAGCCTCATTCTATTGTAGTAGAAGTGCTGAACTCACTCAGAACCCAGACATTATTTGTGGCAGATATTATCAGAGGAATTACAGTATTAATGCAACATTTGCTCTCGAAGGAGTTTATGAAACTGAGTCAAGAAGAAGGAGTGTGTGTCCCGTGCCTCTGTGCATGTATTTAGCATTATGCATTAACAAATTCAGATATCTGTTGAATTAATTCATATCAGGAAATGATCTAATGCATAATGATAGAGTTTTTCTACAGTGTAGCGAAGCACTTGTAAAATACATATTTTTAGAACACTTTATTGGATTTACTGATTTATAAACAACCGTATAAAACATGTTTATAATCATGGGGACAAAGATTAAAGAAACAACAATAAGACTAATAACTAGACAGACGTACAAAGAGGAAGAGTGCAAATATGATCTCCCTGAAGTAACCAGTAAGATATTTAAATGTTTACAAAATAAAAGAGTGAGTGAGTAAAGAGAGGAAAAGAATATAATAGGGAAAACTCAACACGTGGTTGCCTAATCGTATGGGGAATATACGTATAAAAAATCTCAAATGAGCTGCCAGAAATGAAATAACTAAAAGTAGGGTCAGGAATGACAATTATAAGTTTAGTAACAGTCTAACTGGTCTGCTCATCAACTGGGTATGTTCCCTCCCTACAGGCTCAGGAAAGTACCCAATGAAAAACCTTTCCTTACAGATAAGTCATTTTCTTGGGCCTTATACCAAAAGATTAATGGCACCTTTCAGACTGCAGCTATGCACACCTGGAGTAACCAAATCCTCCAGTTATATTTAAGCAAGCCTTTGCCAGGAGATAATAGCAATCACATTATATTTTTTAGCTAATGGCATTGTCATCGCCAGGATATGATTAATCCTTTTGACAGTAAAAGTCTAAAGTTTAAAAAGTAGAGAGCAAATCCACACCTTACAGACAGCATTGTCTTTAGCTAAACTACAACCTGAATACGTAATACCAGGAGTCAGGCCCTTGGCTAATCTAGTAACCAGATCATATTAACCCTGAGATGAAAAACTGCAGTTTTTGCGTATACTTGGGAATATTTCCAAAGTAGCCCAATAGCCATTGGGAAATGTATCTATAGGCTGTCATACATTACTGACCCCAATATCAGAAAGCCAAGCAATACCTGAAATACATACCTTCTCTTTAGATGGGGAAGGTAACACAGAATACATACTAGATGCTTCAAAGTGAGACATGTGATGCAAATTTGGAAGAGGACAAGATTGTAAAGAAACATGACTAAGGAAGAGGTACTGACCAAGAGTAAAAATGCATAAATATGTAACCCACAAACCAGCTACAAAGTTTAACAGTGGTAGAAGTTGCATCAGTTCAGGTTAATACATTTTTTTCAGATTTGTATCAAAAGTATAAATAACATCCATATAGTCCTATTGTTTCTACATAGTTATTCTATATGCAGGTCAAGTAAACTTGCATGTTCTTAGGTATCAAAAGCATTATGCATCTGAACAAAAAAAAATCTCCTAAGAATAATATATAGCATGCTGAATATAAAGAAAGTTTTATTAAACTACAAAGTTAATATAAATTTCACAAAATATCCACTTTCTATAAAAAAAATGAATAGTTTACAGATGTTGATATCGTGAGAAGAATACAAACAGCAAGATATTATATTATTTCGTGATTGTACTACACTAATATGTATTGGAACAAAAATGGAAGTTTATCCAGAGAGGAAAAAGATTTGCATTCATAGAAAATATATTATACCTTAAGAAAGAGAAGGCTATGCCTGCAGAAGGTGTTAGATCTTTGATTAATCATTTTCTACCATCTTAGTAATTGTCTAAAGCATGCGGTTAGTTCTGCTAATCAATGCAAGAATGCATTGTTCCATGTTAATCATTACTTAGTTTTGTATTGCTGTCTCCTTCCTGATTGTTATGTTGTCTAAAATGGTCAAGTTGCAACACCACAGACCACTAAGCCCACCTAATAATTAATACCACATTTAATTTCCATGTTCTATTTCACTTTAATGTCAAGCTGGACCACCTGCAATCATTCACCCAACAAGAACAAGCCTGGGGCTGTGATGATATTTCAGGTCTTAGTGCCTGAGAGGTTGATGATTATTACTCTATCCTTTATCAGTCTCATCAGTGTAAAGGCTATACATTTAACAAAGGACCCATCAATATTTAGTACATTCCTGGCATTTTTACTTATCTTAGCTGTAGGCTTTGTCTGCCTTATGAATACTATAATTTATATTGGTGAAAAATGTTGGTATTTTTTACTACCTTTGCATATATGGGTTTATGATTGTTAACAAAGACCAAGACATCCACCTCCAGTTTTTCTATATAAATGCATCACTCACAGTTGGATTTTATGTAAAAAAAAAAAAAAAAAAATAGCAGATTATCAACAAACAAGAGACAGTTGCCATAGTCTCTCGGGATCTGAGGGGAGACTAGATTATTCATAAACAAAACAAAAAAAAAACAGAATTACGATTGCAACTCCAAAAATTTGTTACTGGATAGGTAGGGTGAAATGCTTGCTGAAAAGGTTGGATGTACTGGTAGTAATAGAAAGTAAGTCACTTTGGTTGAATTAAGTACAGCTGTGGAGTATAAATAGGTAGATAACTGCTGTATGGTAGACTTAGGCTATTGAAAGAGTGAAATAAGTGGTGAATGGGTTGGGTGAATTTAAAACAGCACAGGGGAGTAAGGTAACTAGATTAAAGATATAATTTGATAATGCAAGCAGTGGCGTCTGGTGACTTCAAATCGAAGGGGGGCTGCAGGAGATAGCTGAATGGGTGGGGCCAATGGGAAGGGGTGCGGCCAACTAGAAAGGGGAGGAGCTATGCCCAAAACCACAAAAACTGGAACTTTAATTAAATATGCTGCCCTGGGTGCCAAACCATCATTATGAGAGTCCAATCAAGACAAAATGAAGTGTAGAAGAAAAAAATATTTCAGTGCATTGGCTGCATGACAGCTTACTTAATATCTAGATGGAAACAAAAAGGTTGTGAGGCATGAAAAACTAAATTACTTTTTAAATACATTACTGGAATGCCAGTCAAAATCAAGTACAAGAAAAACAAGCAGCACTCATCTCAAACCACTTCTCCTTGCACTATAGTTCTAATTATAATTTATATTCAGCTTTATAACAAGTACCAAGTAACATGCTGAAAGTAGCAATGATACCCCCCACTTGTAAAAATGTTTCTTATCCAAAAAAGACCTGCTGCCTAACAACTATCTACTTGTTTCGTTGGGAAAACATGATCAAAGTAAAAAAATGAACAGCAAACAAGAAACAAGTTCAAGATAAATTGCTTAAAGGATTACTGCACAGGTTATGGACCACACATGATAGAGTGGCATTCTGTTTAGTTTATGGGTAAAGCCTGCATCAATGACTGCAAGGCTCCAACAAAGGTAATGAGCTTCTTAAAATTCTGTAATCCTGTCCTTTATTACAAATACTGTCATATGCCTTTCAGTACCCAAGGCTTATACGTTATCTAGTTTTGTAAGTATTCTCTGCATGGCAACAACAAAAAGGCTTTCAGTGTTGGTAATTCTTTAACAGTATTTTTATTAAATCTTATTTGCATTTTGCAATCTCAGACAAGCTTATCTGATGGTCGTGAAATCACTGCTACTTAAACACAGAGCAACAGGCACTTTCTAAATAATAAGAAGCATAATCAACAGTATAAAAATATGACAGAAACTAGAACATTCTGCAAAGTCAAGCAAGATAGATGAAAAGCCACTGTAGTACTTGTGTCTACCTTGGATGGAGGGGGGGGGGGGATACTCTGCACACTTACACTGCATAACTGCTCCTTGCCTTGCTTGGACACATCCAGAGTCACTACAAGGGGGAGTGGGGTGCAACAAGTATGTCACAACTTGAAATGCCTCTGGCTGACTGCATTGCAGATCATACCCTACAGATCACTTAGCAATTGATCGAGTGATATATTTTGTGGTTTATGTACCTCCTTTTCAGTTCCTCAGGACCAGTCTTTATTTTAATGTGGATGCAGTCAATGGCCCCCAGTACCTCAGGGAAATGGGCTATGTCATAGAAGTCTTACATAGTGTTCCCCCTCTCCTCGGTTGTATGTAAAAAACACATATGCTCACCCACATGAAGCATGACAATGAGAAACTGATGAGTATTATTGAGGCAAATGCCTGAGATACCCTCACTGGTTCCCAGTAGGTCACTGAAAGGTCCCTGTAGCCAATATAAGTAAAACCACACATACGTTGTTGTCCACTAGAATAGGTGGTCTACTGGGATAGGTAGTCTACAACTCCCATGTGACTGTAGACAAGGCAGACTCATATCCACATCATCTTGTTTGATCTCCCTATCCACACAGCACCAGTCCAGAATATCACTGGTATCTATGAATTGTTAAATGCAGTCGACCAGTAGTGCTGCTCTGCATTATCTGCTAGCGGTAACTATGGTAACTATGCTTCTGAATTGTAGGCAGCCTGTTGTATTACTGTCAATGTTTTTTATCTTTGCCTTTCATTTCAGCTCAATTGTATCCCCATGTACTACACTGATTGTTGTATTTTTTCTATGATAATCACTGTTTAAAATGTAACTTGGAGCTTTTCTCTCCAGGCCTCCTCTGAAAACATGCCTTTTCTTTTGACTCAGTGGGACACTCCCATTAAACAAATGTAAAATAAATAATAAATAAAACCTGTACAATGCTACTAGTCAAGCAAATTCGGTCACCCCAATGTGACAAAGTTTTCTGAATCCCAGCCGTGATTCTGCAGTCAGTGAATATACATTTTGGGGTACCACAAGCTCATTTTAGCCTACTTCTTGAATACAAAACATTGTATTCAAAAAGGTATTTAAAATACTGGTTATGTGGTAATTTATAGGTCAATATACCTAAAATTACCAACATTATAAGGAAATGGGTCAGCAAATTAAAAGGTAGTCTCACCAATTTATGATTATAAATATTTTGGCACAGATTTTCTCAATATTTTTCCTATGACCCCTCTCCACATGGCAGTCAGCAGTCTTGTTGCATAACTTTTATGAAGGACAGTTTTATACTAATTGAATAAAATCAAATTTTAAGACAAAGTTATGACATGGGACACCATAGATGTCATGCTAAATATTTGTTTACAAAATACATGAGGTGTATTTATTGCTTCCTAAAACTCCATCCAAAACTGATCTGGTAAATCCCTTAGAACATTAGAGATAATTGGTTGCAAGATGAGTCCTCTTCTATAGGAAAATAATTGATACTGGGCATTCTTACCATGGGCACAAGGAATATAGATTTAAACCAAGACAGCATAAAAACAAAAACAGTACTGTTGACCTAACTAAATACACACATATATATATATATATATATATATATATATATATATATATATATATATATATATATATATATATCGCAGTAAGACGCTGTCTGGTTCACTTCTCAGCTAGAGCATCTTCTGTGTGGAGACATGCGTGAATGGGCGTCAGGGCTGGTAACTTGGCACGTAAAAATCAACTACCAATCATTAGCGGACTGGACTTTCGCTGTGGCGACCCCTAACCAGGAAAAGCCGAAAGACACAACAACAACAACAAATATATATATATATATATATATATATATATATATATATATATATTTTTTTTTTTTTTTTTAGCTACTGCTAATGTACAGTATTAAACTATTAACATTAGCTGCATGCATTTAATGATTTGAACCTATATACTTTACTAAGGGCATTATTGTCACATTATGATATATGGCATTTCATGACCAGCCTGACTTTTAGAAGTTACTATATGCTTTTCCAGTAGTGCTAACCTTCTTTTGCAGGACCTCATGACCAGCCCCTTCTGTCTAATGACATTTTTTCCTGTAATTACTATACCCTTCCTCTTCCCACTCAGAAAAGCTGCATTCATAGGTTCATAGGTTTGTACTAAGCTTATGGCTAAAGTAGACCATCAAGAAGCTCGGCCACATCACTGACTACTCATGGGTAACCAGCAGTGCCCCTCATTATGTTAATTTTCTTCAGATATTCAAGGTGAAAATTTGTGGTCATCCATGTCGTCATCCAGACTGGTTTTAATGGCTGCTAGAGAAGTACTCGGCTTGATCAGGTAAGTGAAGTGTGTCAGAAACGGGGAATACAGTGCATTAGGTATCTGACATGCCATCTGTTCTTCTTGATATGATAGTGTAGGCTTAGGTCTCCCATACAGGTGTTTGATTTACAACTTGTTTTATTTAGATGAAGGAATTCAAAAAGAGTGCTGCATCATTCATAGCAGGGGAAGCTAAATTGAGATAATCCCTCAACAACCAGCATGACACTGGGTGCAGCTACAGAGCTTTTAGTCTATCAGATTGACTAAGGGAACTAAGACCTGAGATCGTTTTGGTAAGGAAATGCTGAGGTTTCTCAAGCTGCTTTATGTGCCTGGTGAGGTACATATCAAAGGGTGTATTATATTCAATGATGGGCATAATAAGGGAGGAATAAAGTGAGACTATAACTTCTTTGGACCTTGAGGAGATACTACAAAGTATATGCTGGGCACAGCACAGAGACATGGTAAAAGAAGAGTCAGTCATGAACATACATACCCAAGTCCCTCATGACTGTGTCAAATTTAAGTGGAAAGTTATTTACATGGTAATCAGTAGTGATGTTGGATTTACCAAAGGAAGCTATGCTACATTTCTTGGTTATAAGTAGAAACCTATAATTATACACCAAGCTTTTGTGTGGTCCAGCCCTTGTTGGACAATTTGTTAGTTATCCAAAGTCCCTTGCTATCAGTGTTTATGTCACAGAAGTATTTATCAAAGAGAATGGCACCCAGGGCAGAACCTTGTGGGATTCGGACATTACCAGTAATGTTTTTCTGTCTACAGCAAATATACTCCCCCCCAACATTAACAGTATGGGTTCTGCCAGACAGACAACTACAAATCCAGTGAACAATGTTTGTATTTATGTTCACTTGGGATAGTGTGCCAATAATCTTATCATAAGATAAGCAGTATGGATTGTATGCCCTTAGCCATGGCCTCAATAATCCTTTCAAAGAAATTAGTCAGGATGAGCAGGCATGATCTGCCTTTTACAAAGACAAACTGATGTTCCAGCACTAACTCTTTGCTAGTTGTTTAAAATATGTGTAATACATGAAATTGTGCTATATTATAACAGTGCTACTTGCTTATGTCTGACAATGCAATGTTGCACCCATAAATTATGTATTTTATAAGACACAATGACATCATATGTTGATGCCAACAGTCGATCTAATAATGATAAAATGTAATGTCAGAATATTGGCGTTCTCTTGAGACCAGTGCAGCTATATTAAATATATGAAATATATGTGTTGTGTAGCAACCACTGCAGAACATCACATTCCTGAGAGGAAGAAAATTGCAAAACTGAGTGTAGATCCTTGTAAACAATGAATTATAATAAATGATTAAGGAATTTAGAAGCTGAACATTCGGAAGTTAATAGTATTGTGTCTGAAATTAAGAAAGAACAATCAACAGGGAAAACAGCCATCACCAAATAAACAAATGACACCTTTTGTAATACAGTAGTTGTTTTTACAGGTCATAGAGTTTTACTAACAACTTCTACTCAGCAGGAACCAATTTGATTACTAGTTACTTGAAGAAATTTGCAGACCTAGAACTGCCTATAAACAATAGAAAATAAATCAAGAAACACAGGTGCAATTTATTTTAAAGCAAACCTGATATTCATAAAGTAAATTGATGGCTTAGAACAATTAAATAAAATTCAAATGAATAAAAGTAGTTAATTTTGCAATGCTTGTATGTTTAAAAAACTGTTTAACTAACAATTCAGGAACTGCATTCATAAAATGGATTCAAATCCTTTTAACATTTTTAAAACTGGGGAGAGGCATTTAAATAAATGCACATTAATTTTACTTTTTTTGGAAACTATAAACTCTTTTTCAGTCAGCACTAAATAAAGACGTTCTGTGATATCATCTTTCAGAGAATCTATTTACCTATTTGACAACCAAGATTTTATAACCAAATGAGCGATCTGGTCTAAAGGCCCTTTTCTGAAGCCCAGGCTGTGGAGAGTATGTTATATACAGGACAAGAGGTTTAAATTGTATGTACACACAAAAGCAGCTACTATCAAAACATATCAGCCTGGTGGTGGTGGTGGTGGGGGGGGGGGGGCTCTTTATATTCCCTCTCTTTTGCCCAGTCAACATTTTACCAGAGAAGCCCCGCCATCACAAATACATTTCCTTACAACATTACAACAGTGGCTGTTCCTGCCCGTGCTTGATTCTAAGCCATGCCAGTTCAGACCCCAGCAAGCCCTCTACAAATCAGTTGCAAAATACAGGATTATATCAACATCTGGAAATGCTTACACAACTGAATTTTTCAGCCCCCACCCAAAAACAACTATTTTTAATGTATACATACAATTCATTCACACTACAGACACAACCTCCTCCCTATATCATCATCATCCACATCATGAAAATGTTGACAGTCCAGCAGCCCCCCTACCTCCTCACCTTTAACCCTCCTTTTGGATCCTACACTAAAAAATCATTACAGCACACAATACTATTCATTTCAAAGTTTCTCTTACTTTGTAATCTATTCAATATTAAATTATTGTCACTGATACTGCTTCCAAAATGCATTGCTTCTGCCCGCGCTCTGATAAATCCTCTGCTTCCTCCGGATGTCCGATCACTAATCCTTCCCTGCGAGACACTCCAGCCTGCGGGCGAAGCAGTCTGGCGTCATCCTGTGCGCGGTTTACATCGCCCACACAGACTTCTAGGTTGCAGGGCAGAGTTGACTTTTTCCCTTATCCGGACTGCCTAACAGGCAGTCTGGATAAGGGAGAAAGCCATCTCTGCCCTGCAATCCAGAAGCCTGTGCGGGGAGTTCGGGACTCGTTTTTTTTTTTTTTTTTTTTTTTTTTCTATTTTGATTTTACGTTTGTGTTTTTTTTCATTTCTTTTTACAGGTGGGAGGGCTGCAGTCCTGCAGTCCTATTGCAGGAGCCGCCCCTAAGGATTTAGATGCATATCAAAAAAGAGGAGAGACTACTAGAAGTACAACCTACAAATAAGAATAGCAGCTGAATCACAATAGCTACTAACAAAAAGTACAGGTGTAAGAAAAAAAAAAATCACACTGTGCTATACAATGGCAGTAAGCCCACCAGGTACCAGTAGAATAATTCACAGTACTAGCAAGTGAAAACCAGCCATAGGCACAAAAGGCAAAAGCAAATGACCAAAGAATGGACATAATGATGCAATTAAAAAAGAAAAATAAATAAATAAATAAATAAAAACACACACACAAACCTTTTTTAAGTGGTGAGACAATAGGCAAAAGTCATTGAATAAGGATGAAAAATGTACTAAATTTAAGCTTATTATTAAGATTATAATAATAAAACTAAGCCATAGTTCACAAGATAGGGAAAAGGTGTGACAAATAATTCACAAGTGTATAGATGCAATCTTACCTATAGTAGACTGTGTGATTTACAATGCTTACCCATCAGTATTTACACTAATCTGTGGTGATGTGCTAAGCAAAGGGAAGTTTTGAACTGAGCACTGAGCAAAATGGCAGTTGCATGAAGTTATCACTCAGGATAAAGTTTCCACCTATACAGAAGCTAGTCAATCAAAATCAGATCTGAAGTTCTTTAATGGAATCCAAGTTCAGGTAGAGGCATGTGGAAGCCAGCAATCTCAGTGAGATTGGTACACTGCTGACCTGGTTTAGGGAAGCCATGCAAGTTCTGATGAGGTACTGAATCAGTCACAAACCAAATGGAAAAAGGGCTTTACAGTCTTCTTCTCCTTTTCTGCATTGTCTCATTGTCTTCTCTGGACTGTCAACAGCTCCCCACTGTAGAGTGCTAGACTGAGAAATCCTCCAGATATTTAAAGTCTGTAAGACACTGCCCCCCACCCCCAACTCAAGACAATCAAGAGAAAGTCTACACTCTCCCAGGAGCTAGGTAGTTAAAATCAGGCACTTTGATCATACAGGGGAACACATTACCTGATATGTAGAAGCTGCTACAGTAACAAGAGGCTATTACACTGCAGACCTGGTCATTGGAAGCTGATGAAATCCTTGTAGCCCACTGAATCAATATCTCAGATAGACACAGGCTTTGTGGCCTCCACATCCTTGTCTGTAGTTTATTGTTGTAATTTTGGTAAGAAACGGAACATTTTCAGATAATTTCAAATGACTGCAACCTCACTTTTAATTTGTCCCTTCCATAATAACGTAGGATGCAATTTTCAGTCAGCTTTTCAAATTGCAGGAAACAATCAAAAAACAAATGGGTTTTAAAATGATACTGGCTAAGTTATTCAGTAAAATTTGTTCATAAAAAATAAATGCAGTTTTCTCAACAGACATACAAGAAGCTTTGCCATTAATATATCACTTATCAACAAAAATGAGATATGTTATGTACTCTGTAATCAAAGGGGCCATTTATTCTTATTCTAGACAACTTAGGTTTCTAAGTAATGACAAGGCCAGGTCTAGGTTTATCAGATGTAAGTAAGCTCACTAACACACCTCACAACAAGAAGTTCTCTGGTTCGATTCTCGGCTGGGGTGCCTTCTGTGCGGAGTCTGCATGTCCTCCCTGTTGTCACGTGGGTTTCCTCCAGGTGCACCGGTTTCCTCCCACATCCCAAAGACATGCTGTAGGTGGATTGGACACTCTAAATTGGCCCTAGGTTTGAGTGTGTGCATGTGTATGCCTTCTGTGGAAGGTTGGGCGCCAGGCTGGCAACTCAACACTGTAAAACTCCACTGCCAATCATGAGCTGACAGATGATCCACTGTGGTGACCCCTAACCGGGAAAAGCCAAAAGAAGAATAATAAGAAAGAAGAAGTAAGCTCACTAACACTAAGTAATTCAAAATGGTGCCTGTTGAAGACTGGAGTACATTTAACAGAACAAGGAATAGGTGCATAAAGCAAGAAAAGAGTGATTTTTTTTTTCCTGAAGAGGGCATTGCAGTGGTAAAGATATCTTTATTTTGCTAATCTACTATGCTATTAGACATGTTCCCGTATAACCACTGTGCATGTGGATGAGAAAAATAAGTAAACAGTCCTCAGTCATACTGGGTGTTGGAAAGTTGGCAGATTAAGGCAAGAGGTTTGTTTGCACGTAATCTGTATTTATCTATTTATTTATTTTTTTATGGCCAGGTAGGTGGACTGTCTGAATGTGTGTTTGCATATAATTTGTATTGATTTATTTATTTATTTATTTATTTATTTATTTATTTATTTCAATTTGATGACCAGTTAGGTGGACTGATCTGGGGGCCCTTTTCAGCCATGACAGAGCACAGAAGTACAATGCAATAGCTGTAGTAGTGGTAAAGGTATATCCAGTTCAGCGGTAAAGATATTTAGAAAGAATTAATCAAATATTAAATACTGATTTAAAAATTAATGCAAAAAAAACTACAGTTTGACTGACATAAGGCATAGATAGTACAGGTGAATGATTGTTTCAGAAGGACTTGGCTGGAGCTGGAGAAGTTGTCAGTATTGTCATCCATTATCCATGATGCATTTACATGCAGACTCATTATGCAGGTGCTCAGACAGAGTGATTTTGAAATCAGCAGTAGAATGAAAACCCCTTAATTAAAGAGAGAGATTACTTTAACAGAGCTAGTCCAAGTCTCGAAAAGGCCCCTTCTGTCATCACTAAGTTCAATAACGCTTCAAAAAGAGAGATGTGGTCAGGTTATTAGTTTAGAACTTGCTAAAGCTTTTACTCTTTAATCTCAGTCAAGGTCACTAGAGATCTTATCCTCTAGGGACAGAACTGAAGCCATAGATCATGGATGGGCAACCTTCCTGGTTGCTAGGATGCAAGTAAAAGCTTTTCTTAAGTACAAACCAAATGGTTAAACCTTTCTGCATACAGATTATTAGAAAGACAATTTTGCAAACCATCAACTCTGTCTGAATTCATATTAAGCTTACAGTATATGAGAAGAAGCCTGTATATTGAAAAGACTGTGAGAGAAGGGATTTTCACTTGATGGTGGGCATAACAGAAGTTAAGGATGATTAAAAAAGTTTTTCTGTTCTTTGCTATCCTTCAGAGAAAAGGTCAAAAGTCAATGAAGTTTCTGACAAGTAGTACAGAAACTAATGCATTCCCCACTCTGGAGATCACTTTTACAGGTTCTTGGTCCCTGGAACTTGGACAGAAATCATTTTGGATGGAGGTGTGACTTCCCATAAAGCATTGCTGAAATATTTACAGGTTTTGCAGTGATTATGTACTGGAGATAATTTGGCTTCACCTTTCACTGTTATTTATTGCTTATGGGGTTAAAAATTCACAACACATTTCTATGAAAAAACTTTGTTTATTTACAACATTATTGGCTCACATCTGATAGTATGACATTAGATTACTTGTGCAGTATGAGATAGAATTAGAATGCAGGCTATTTCTCATGCACTATCATAAAAGGTATTATAACTAACCACCTTAGTGTAGTTTACCTTATATCATCACAGATAGTAACTCCCAAAACACATTTATCGTGTATTTGTTACAGGCTATAGTAGAAACTAAATCTTATAGAACCTAACTCTAAAAGTCACTTTTTGACCTAGGGTTAATAGGTGTATTATAATGCTTCTGCAGGCTCTTGTGCCCTTTATGTCTATTAGGTTGGATAGTCATAGTTTATTTCCTTCCCTTCTTTATACTAATACCATGCAAGCTCATGTAGAGCTATGGTACCACTACTCATTTGTGTATTATGAATGATTCTATGTGTTTCATCAAAATGTAATAAATAGTTAGGCCTGTGGATGCCATTTAGTTTCACTAATTTGTATTTTAGTTTAATCAGGTTTGATACTATATTAAATAATCAGATTTACATATCTTCTGTCTATTTTTTCTTTGTTTATTTATTTATATATTTATTTATTTGTTGTGAATGTTCCTTCAAAAATATGCTGTAAACATGGCTTTGCCACAATGACACTTTCTAAAACATGAGACAAGATGACAGCTGATCTTCAGGAATAAATCACTGTAGCAAAAAAAAAAAAAAAGCTAGTTTCCCTCCATCTCATTAAAGGAGACATACAGTATATAGTGTGTAATACTTGATATTTACAATGTTCCAGTGGTGTCTGGTGACTTCAAATTAAAGGGGGGCTGCAGGAGACAGCTGAATGGGTGGGGGTTTGCATCCAGAATTTATGAAGCGAGGAGTAGTTAAAGGACAATTTATTAGACTCAGCCGTTTAACAAGTAAGGATGACATTTTTTTAAATGAAGTAAATAAGTTAAATGTGTTCTTTATGGAAAGAGGTTATGATAAGACATGGCTGAATAATATTTTGAAAGAAGTCATTATTCTTAGGGAAAATAAAGCTAGTCCTGTACTACACCAAGCTTTTGATTTAAATATTTTTGTAGATAAGGAAGCAGCTATGTATAGTTTAGCTTTTCCTATTCCAATTTCTAATGAGATGGTTATTATTAAGAAACTCTTCTCTGATAATTGGAAAGTAATATTAGGAAATAGTGGTTTAAGTGCAATTGTTGGGAAAACACCAGTGTTTACATATAGAAAGACTGTTAATTTGAAGACTGTGTTGGAAAATAACAAATATTATGACACTGAAGTTATATCCAGGTCAAATTATGGTACATTTCCTTGTAACTGTTGTAAACAATGTAGATATATCTCAGGTAGTAATATGGTGTAAAAGGTTTTTCCTAGTAGAGGACACTATACTTGTAGAATGAAAAATGTTGTCTATTTTGCTTTATGCAACTCATGTGAACAGTTTTACATAGGCAAAACTATTAGGACCTTAAGCAAAAGGATATACGAACATACGTTAGCTATTAAAAATAAAGACATGTCCAGTGCTTTAGCAAAACATGCTACCATTTGTTCTAATTTCAAAAAGTTTACATTTTCTGTTTTAGAGAAGATTAATGATGATTTGTTTTCTGGAAATTTTAAAATTAAGTTAGAATGTAAAGAAACCTTAAGGCAGTTTATGCTTAATGCAGATCAGTTCCCAGGTCTGAATGATGCCATTAACATAAAGTGCTTTTTACAGGCACAAAGATTATAAAATATATAATATATACATAATAATTAAGTAATTTTTATTGTATAATAAATATTTTTTGTGTTAAATATGGGTTTAATTAGAAGATAATACAATAGTGATTATAATATAAAAGGTAACATTTTTTTAATGGAAAAATGTATGGTGTGTTTTTAATTAACTTTTAAACATTTGTATTGGCCATTGTGGTTGCATGTGACTATGTGAAATAGTATTTAAACCTTTGTAAATGTTGGAATAGCATTTCTGATGAAGTTCATGCTGATTAAAGGTGGACAAAATGCATAAAACGGACTTTGGTTGTTCCTTTCTGCAGTCATTTCTGGAGTTTAAGTTATTTGGTTTTGGTGTGTGTGTTTTAAGTCATATTACTTTTTAAATACATTACTGGAATGCCAGTCAAAATCAAGTATATAAAAAAAACAAGCAGCACTCAACTCAAACCACTTCTCCTTGTACTGCAGTTCTAATTATAATTTATATGCAGCTTTATAAAATTGCCAAGTAACATGCTGAAAGTAGCAATCTCTGTGATACCCCCACTTGTAAAAATGTTTCTTATCCAAAAAAGACCTGCTGCCTGACAACAACTATCTACTTGTTTCATGGGGAAGACATGATCAAAGTAAAAAATGAATAGCAAACAAGAAACAAGTTCAAGATAAATTGCTTAAAAGATTATTGCACAAGTTATGGACCATACATGATAGATTGGAATTCTGTTTAGTTCACATGTAAAGCCTGCAAAGATGACTGCAAGTCTCCAGCAAATGTAATCCTGTCCTTTATTACACATACTGTCATATGCATTTAAATACCTAAGGCTTATACGTTATCTAGTTATGTAAATATTCTCTGCATGGCAACAACAAAAAAGCTTTCAATGTTGGTAATTCTTTAATAGTATGCTTATTAAAGCTTACTTGCATCTTACAATCTCCAAGCTTACCCGATGGTCATTAAAGCATTGTTACTTAAACACAAAGTAACAGGCCACTGCGACAACATGAATTTTCTGAATAATAAGAAGCATAAATCAACAGTATAAAAATATGACAGAAAACCAAAACATTCTGCAAAATCAAGGACAGATGAAAAGACACTGTTGTAATTGTGCCTACCCTGGATGTGGGAATACTCTGCGCACTTACACTGCATAACTGCTCCTTGCCTTGCTTGGACACATCCAGAGTCACTACATGGGGGAGTGGGGTGCAACAAGTATGTTACAATTTGAAATGTTTCTGGCTGACGGTGATGGCTCTGACACTCATACCTCTCAAAATCAGAGCAAGAAATATGGACAAAACCATACATATAAGTGGGACACAGGCCCAAAAATAAGGACAATTTTTAAATATTGCTCTTATAAACTTAGAAAGATAATAGAATTGTAGTAGATCTTACATTAGTATGAATATTCTGAAGGGTATGAAATCTGAAACTCAAATGTATGCCATTATTTTCTAACTTAAATCTTTAATTATTTGCTACTAATTTGCCAGAAAACCAAAATTTTATGAAAAACGGACCAAAAATGTGATGCAAATATATTAAATTACCACACAATACAGCTGGGAACCTGCCAAAGAAGGGACAAAAATACAGAAATCACAGATTTTTTGAGGAACAGAACATAACAGATATGAGGCAAAAATGTGCAAATGTTATACAAATGGTGGTGGGTAGGGAATTCAGGCCCTTGCCACCTGCTTCAAAGCTGAGGTATTCTCTACCACTACCATGTGTTCTCTCTAGTCACCACTATATAGCAACTGGGGCACACACACACACACACACACACACACACACACACACACACACACACACACACACACACACACAGACACACACACACAAACACACGCATACACACACTCACACCCTTCTCAGTCCCATTCAAAGCTAACGGCTACACACAGTACCTGAATTCAATGAGTGTTCTCAGTCCCATTAAGTGTTTCAGTCCTGTCCTGCGCAAGCTAATGGCTGATTTCACCACGAGAAGGCTCAATTGTCCTCCTGGCTGGTTTTCCTGCGAGAGTAGGCTCCAGCCTGCAGATGCAGTTCAGAGTTCTTCCATTCTATGCGGTCGTCACCTCACAGACTGCTGGGCATCTGCAGGGCAGAGATGCCATTCCCCCTATCCGGACTGCTGACACCACAGTCTGGAGTTCTGTGAGTTCCAGGAACTCCAAGCACACATGTGTGGAGTTCCGTTCCGGGTCTCTTGATTTGTTTTGTTTTTTTCTTCTTTCTACAGGTGGGGGGGTCTGCACTCCTGCAGTCCTATAGCACGAGCCACCCCTGCAATGTAGTACTATTTACTGTTCTGTGAGATTTATGCTGGTTGCATTAGTTTATAAATGACTGTAGTTTGTGTCAGGCATACATCTAAGTGAGGCAAAAAAGTGAGGGCAAAAAGACTAGAAGAACAGTAGAAGACTCTAAGAAAAGCAACAAAAATGTGTGTATTCAAATGTTGTGACTCAGCTTTTACCTATATCGTTCCTTATCTTCAAAAATCACAGTATTAGAACAGTACATGCTTTTAGAGATCATAAATAATGCAGTACAGTGAAATACTGCCAACTGAATCTGTGAAATGCAAGAGTTTTACTTGTAGTTACGGTACTAGTGGCTCTGTTTGAGGAAAAAAAACAACAAATGGAAGAATATGATATAGCTTAATCAGAACAGCAACCCTGTCAATTTACCACAGTTTCAGAAAATCATGAGCAGTTTCCCTCACTATTTTAACAATCCTATTCCACCTCATTCCACACAAATTTCTTGTAAATCAAGCTGCTATTGAGAAAAATAACAGTTGTAGAGTGTTATGAAATGGAATGCATGAATGTTCAAAGGCATTACCTGATATTAATGTTAGAACAGACATTATTAAGCATTATTTCCCTGTTGTCGTAGTTCTCTACTGATTGACTTTTACTCAGATCCACCCAACATGTAAAACAGCAAGAGCAGAAGTCAGGCTCCATGTTTGAATCAAACCACTAACTTTCTCATCTGTTTTTGCTAATTGTAGTCAACCTTATTTCCAACAAGTCTCTTACTATCAAAGCATTTACAGGCGCTAATTTAATTTGGATTACTACGCTTTGTCACACTATTATTGCAGCTGTCTACGCTTTTAAAATACAGAATGTCCTGCTTCTGTTTGTGCATTATCTTTTCAGTGCATTGCAATGATTTGTATGTGTTATGCCCTGAAGCATCCCTGTAGGTAAACAGCTGTTTGCCCATAACCCTACCTCTTAAACTGAACCGGTAATTTAGTAAATGCATCAGTAGAATCCTTTCTTCTTAGTTAGTTCTACTGGCATTGGAATAACAAATATATTTATCTCTTTTATCTTGGAAATCAGATTCACAGGACCATAGGTACTTATAGCAAAATAAGATCATCATTCCTTGCTGTATGCATACTTGTGAACTTATTCACCCATAGCTAAGATTCAGGGTGGGAATTTATCATTTATTTTAGCACTTGCTTTCACCATTTAAAATTAAATATAAAGTGGTTTTCTTTTGTGTCAGATATCCTTAACATAAGTCTTAATCTTTACTTCTAGAACATCAGTTATAAATGGGATATGAGCTCCCAGGTGTATCAGTATGCAATCAGTGGTATTGTTTTTAACAAGATGCCTTTCTTATTTATTGCTTCTTTATATATTACCTTGAGCAGCCATGCAAAGGTTTCATACTACTGCATTTTATCCTAAGAATTTTAGGCATCTGCAAGTGTCACAACTGAAGTCCTGAGATAACATTGTGAGAGCTGTCTAGATCCAATCTGTCTGCTTAAAGATAGATAAGACATACAAAACATCTCCAGTGTAACTCTCTCCTTTCTGGCAGATTGAGAACACATACATTGGAAGTACATGTACTTGAATCTGTTATGATAGAAGAAAATACACTATATATAAAAACTCATCGTAAATATCTTAGACAGCGATCCAAGCTGAGCAGAATCCCCCATGTTGGAGTATTCATTCCCTACCCTCTTACTTCATTATTTTCAGTGTGTAGCTACTGCAACTGAAGGAATGATCATTTAAACATAGGTTCATAGGTTCATAGGTTAGTACTAGGCTATCGGCTCTAAGGCCTATACAAGCCTAGCCATAACAATTCCCTGGATATTTCTTCCTACAATATTTACTTCTCTGGGCCCCTGTCTAGCATGTCAACTGACATGATCCCCGGGGTGCATTTCCTATCTCCCATCCAATCATCAAGGTTCCTTTTGAAGACGGCCAATGAGGCACTTTGCTTGACGTGTATGGGCAGTCTATTCCAGAGTATGGGGAGTCTCTGGGTCAGGAACCTATCCCTCCAGCATGTTGTGATGATAAGATTTAGATACCTGGAGCATGTGGCTCTGTAGGATTGGGATTTCTTTAAGTGGAGCATGTCCAACAGCTCAGGGTTTGACATGGCCTTGTATGTTAAGCAGAGATCGCCTCTGAGTAGATGATATGCCACAGAGTATAGCTGGAGTTTTTTTAGACGGTCAGCATATGGCATCTGCTTTAGGCCTGTGATTCTTTTAGTGAGGTATTTCTGTGGCCTTTCCAGCTGTTGCAGATGCCTTGTAAGGTGCATACCAAACGGGGCATTATACTCTATAATGGGTCTGATGAGGGATGAGTACAGTGGGACAATGACCTCCTTTTTTCTGGATGAAAAGCCCTTAGTGATGAAGTGTGCCACATAGAAGGATTTCCTGACTGTTGTGGCGATGTGGTTATCGAAAGTGAGACCACTGTCCACCTGTGTCCCTAAGTCTCTCATCACACATTCGATGTTTAGTGTCCTGCCACCTATGTGGTAATTCATGGGTACATGTTTTTTTCCAAAGGGGATAACTATACATTTCTTGGCATTAAGCTTGAGCCCATGGCTCTGGCACCAGGCATCTGTTTCTGTAAGGCCCTTTTGTAGAATATCCACATCATATGGGGATTCAATAATGGCTCCCAGTTTGCAGTCATCTGCAAACTTTGTTAGCCAGAGTCCCTTAGTGTTGGCCTGTACTTCAGAGAAGTAGATGCCAAATAAGAGTGGTCCCAGGACTGAACCCTGAAGTACTCCACTTGTCACTTGTCTAGAGCTAGATTTGGAGTCGGCTACTTTTACAGTCTGGGTTCTGTCAGTAAGCCAGTTGGCAACCCATCGAGTGACGTAGGGATTTATGCCCAGCTTGGTAAGTTTATCTATGATTCCAGAGTGGGGGATGGTGTCGAAGTCCTTGGCGAGGTCCAGATAGTCTGTGTGGACCGCCTTACCCTGGTCCACAGCTCCGGAGACTGATTTGAAGAAGTCAATCAGATTCAGGAGACAAGATCGGCCCTTCACAAACCCAAACTGGGTGGGGTCCAGTGTTTGAAGGTTGCCAATGTATTTATTTATAAGTTCCATGATAATGCGTTCCATGCCCTTGCAGATCAGGCTTGTAAGACTGATGGGATGGTAGTTCCTGGGATCCAAGGCGGATCCTCCCTTGAGGAGCGGGATAACTGTAGCTGTGCGCCACTCAGTGGGCACAAAGCCTGAGGTGAGGCTATGATTAAACATGATACTTAGGTGAGGTGCCAGTTCATTTTGTAGTTCATGTAGTACACAGCCTGGGATGGCATCTGGTCCCATGGATGCTGTATTCTTAGCTTTGGAGAGTGCGGTTTCTACCTGTGTGGCCGTGATTATCGAAATATGGCAAACTTTTGGGATTGAGATGGGCCCTTTAGGGGGTGAGGGGGTGGAAGTTGGCACTAAATCGATCTGCCAGGATATTGGCAATATCCTTGGGATCAGTATATTTAATGCCATTCTGTTGTAGCTCAGAGCAGATCTGAGCATTGCCATTTAGATTCTTGACAAAACTATAGAATGCCTTGTGGTTGTCTTTGGAATCTTTGGCAATTTTATTTTCATAACTAGCTTTTGAGGATTTTATGATGGATCTCAGCTTCTTACTGAGGCTGGTGAGGGAGTTTTTTGCATCTTGGGATTTTCCTCTTTTCTGCAACAGTTTCTTCCTTCTGTTGTATAGTTTATTTATAGCAGGGGACCACCAGATTGGCTTCCTTTTTTTGGAGAAGAGCATCTTGGTTCTATTTGGGATGGCACGATTCATGCACGAGTGGATGTGCTTGTACAGTGCCTTAGTGTAGGATTCTGCAGTCGAACTTCCGGATCCCATCTGCGTGGGTGTTGTGAAGTTTGTCACTTCTGACTTCAGTAGCATGAAGTTGGCTTTGGAGAAGTTTTTTAAGGAGGTTTCCTTACTGGGGGGTGGGGGTGGGATGTGGATGTCAAGGGTGATTTGCTTATGGTCAGACCTGACCAATGAGGGGGTGACCACTGTTGTGGAGCATCTATCTCCCATGTTGGTAATGACCAGGTCTAGGATATTGGAGGCCCTGGTGGGACAATGGATTAGTTGATCCAGGGCATTGGAATGTATGAATTCCAAGAACCATTGGGAAAAGGACCCGAGTAGTTTTCCCAATTAATGGCAGGGTAGTTGAAATCACCCAGTATTAGGGTGTTTGGTTGTATCTTAATATTTTCCAGTATTTTTAGAAATGTGTAGTGAGAATCTTGGGGCATGGTGGGGGATCTGTAGCAAGTTACAATTTGGATTGCAGTCTTACCTAGCATGAAGCTGTTTCGTTATTTCTCTGGGAGAATTTGATCTCATAGAATAGAATGGAAAACATCCTATAAACTGACAAAAATGCATTGTTTCCATTTGATGTGAGCAAAGAGAAATGAACCTTACCTACCCTAAGCAATAAAACTTGAGCAATAATGAATCAAATGATAAGGTATTTACCATCTGACTAACACCCGCACTTCACATTTGGAGTTTGTGCTATTCTTCTCCTTTTACGTTTTTTGGTCCATTCCTCATAACTATCAACCATGCCCTCTGTATGCCTTATTGGCTTACTTGGCCTTCTTAAGCCAAGAATCTTGCAACCACTTTGCTCCCGTCTAGGCAGGATGTGAGTACTGACAATGCTGCTATCATTTCTAGGGATTGTGGTTTACCTTTTTTTCACTGAGTCCTCACTGTTCATGACTGTAGAGACTAAAGGGTTAAGCATGTAATGGACCAGAGCAATGATGTGACGTTTACTTTTGTGAGAAACCTGACCTGTCTGAATGTCATGTTTCCTTGCAAGCACGTGTCTCCATGTGACATTTTGATTTCACTGGAAATTGTAGCATGGATTCTCCATTTCAAGTACGTACGCCCTGTTTTTCCCTGAAAGTGGTGAGCAGACATTTCTGCTTCACTCCTCTTCCTCTCTCTCTTTGCAATCTCTTCCAACGGCCAAGCTGCTAATCAGAGCCAGGATGAATGAACCAGAAGTAGTGCTTTATTAATCTGTGCCAAAGAGCTGGTTATTCTATGAATCATTTAGTTCACTATGCTGTTATCTTTCAACATTTTATTTTAATGGATTTCAAAAGGAGATTTACTTAGCATAAACTTGCCAACTCATAGCTCTTATCACAGGACTAGACTACGGATAACAGTATGCATTTTTTTTATAAATGCTACTTAATTTTGTGACTTTCTGTATCAGTAAGTAAAATTCTGTAATCTTGTATATTCGGTTCTTACATGGTTTATTTTAGAAAATATGTATTTAACTGATTCTAGTCTTTGTGTAGGTTCTGTTTTAAGAGTACTATCTGCTAAATCTAACACGATTATTTATATTAGATTTCTCAATGTATACCTTAACTACTTGTATTAGAAGTGACATTGGACAGGTTAGGTTAGGTTTGTGTAGGTTCTGTTTTAAGAGTACTATCTGCTAAATCTAACACGATTATTTATATTAGATTTCTCAATGTATACCTTAACTACTTGTATTAGAAGTGACATTGGACAGCTAATTATACACCCTCAGATCAAGTTTTGCCTTGAAAAACCAAAAACAAATCACATTGTAGAATTCAACAATTATTTATAATCAGGGTTTAAAGCTCCAGAAATACTAATCCAACAGCTAATACCCTCTGCATTCACTGTTTATTACAGTCATCTCATAGGTTAGTACACCACAGGGAACTAGAGATTCCAGTTTCAGTCATCACTGCCAAAGTGCATTTTTTGCAGTGGAACAATTTTGATCAATCAACCACCTGGAAGTCAGTTGCTTATCCTGCTTCCTACCGTTTAAATACTCATCCAATTTGATAACTAGAATCTCCTATCCATTGCGACACAAACAGAAACAAACTCAAATCTCCTGGTCTCTGCAGCAGCTAGCATTTTAAGTAATGATCCTCTACTGGTTGGCATTTCATCAAGATACAGCTATTACTAAACTACCCTTTGAGCATAAATGTAAGTATTTTCATAAATATCATCAAATGGACACATTTTCCTTGTTAGTTCAAAACAGTGGATACAGCTAGTCAATACTCCCATGTCTGTAAATAGGTTTGCAGGCTCTAGATTTTGCATTGATGTCGGCAGACTGATGAATAAATTCGCATACAACCTATGATGTGCTCCTGAATGAAAAACTTTGAAGACAAACTTGAATGACTGCCAGCACACTGTCAGGCCTTTAGGCCAGAGTATTAAGGCTCTGAGCGTTTGCTGAACTGCTTCCTTTAGATACAGGTACAGGATGTCATTCTTTCCATCTCTGTACATGTACTGTGTGTCTGAGCAAGTCACTTAAGCAAGCAGTGCTTCAAGTTTGCCTCTGAAAAGCAACACTTGTGCCTGGTACATTTATTCAGTTAGCAAATGAATCAAAAAAAATCTTATAAAGTTTACCTGTACCTGTGATGCAACATAAAATAGCTCCTTTCAGCTGTTAACTATCTATGACAACTTATTGTATACTCTACGTATTCCACTTTCAGATTACATTTCTGGTGACTCTATTGACTCAATATTTCCTACATCTTGATAACGTTTGGTTGAGAAATACTGATATAACTTCCAGCATTGGTAATAATGGTCTTTCTTTTATACTTTGTATCAGTCACAGAATTTATAAAATATTTGTCTCAGCTCATGCATTGTTCTTGTTGTGTAAATAAATGTGTTAAAAGTTGTTTGTATATAACCTCTTATTTTTGTTTTCCATAACTTTTAATCCCACCTTGACTCCGTGTAATCAATATGAACTTACAGCTGGACATTACCAAATAAAAATTAAACTAACTGACTGCTAACTAACTAGCTAAGTAACTAATTAAACTGGGTATACTCATGTTCCTAAAGAATGGGCAATACAGAAAAGGTGTCACTAGGGCGTTCTTGCTAAATACTATACTTAAAAAATAAATGCTTTATCTGATACTCTTAATAAAGAAATAAAATAATTCTTCAAGAAAGGCTTGGAAAATGAATATATAATATGATTATGACCTTTACAAAATTACAATGCCATTTGCAGCTGAAGACACATCAGATAATGCAAATGTATTATGTATGTTGATCAAACTACACTTTTTTCTTCATCATGATATTATATATACATTATAGTCTAACTACAGTTATGGGTCTCAATAATATTCAAAGACTAAATAAGTTTCTTGTATATTAATAAATATATCTAATAGCTATCACACCACAGAAAAAAATCATATTTTCAAATTTGATCTGCATTTGTGAAAAAAAATCACTAAGGATTTTTTCTGTTAGATGTCATTTTTTTATCCTGGAAATTCAACTCAGGATTGTTTAAGCTGTTTAGATTTAGCTGAAGGAAGCAGGCTGCCAGGTTGTTAAATGTCTTCACAAAATAATTACACACCACATATGTAATTTGCTCAAACTCATTGCTAAAGGACAGATGTATTTAATTTATTTTTGGTAAGCTGGCAGGCTTGATTAGAGTAAATTTGGAGGGATGAAATTGGAGCACATGGAAGTTAAGAAGTATACATAAAACAGAAAACATAATTCACAATGATTTCTTAAAACATAAGGTCTGATACTTCTTTAGACTAATTACTTACAATGCTAAACCAGATTTATGACAGCTAGTGAGGATTCTGCTGCTGATTAACTAATAATCATAGTCATGTCACTTAAAATTGTAGTCTGCTACTTTTCTAATACTTGCTTTGTTACAGTGACCATGTTTTCTCAATTTATTTTTATAACTTCACGTTTTTTATACATTCCCTATCAGATGGATACCATATCATAAGTGCCAACTTAATAAATAACCATCTTATGAGCATTATTAATTGTGATAAAAGTGGTAAGGGGTTCAAAGGCAGAAAATGAACTGCTACTATACCTACCAACAGAGAGCAAGTACTTCTCATATGTGCTGACGTACCTATTCATAGGTAATGTCATATGTAATAACAAGCGAGTACTTTGGATAAGTACTGCCATACTTATCAACTGGCTGTAAATACTTCTCAAAGGCATGTATGGTGCTATACTGGAGCATACAGGGTCTCATGCCACAGGTTCAAAACTGTGTGCCCTGGTGGGTGACTGAGTCTCTAGAGCAGTAAGTATTTAAAAAAAAGGCAAAATAAAAAGTCTCTTTATTTTCAACTGCAGTCACGCTTTGAATTTGTAGAAGACAAGACAAACATTGCTGTCTGCTGTTATCAGCTCTGGCCTTTTGGTTCAAATGTCAAACCAATCCCAGTCCCCGGAAAAGTAAATACTAAAAAGTCTCTTTTTTTTTTTTTTTTTTTTAGTTTTGATCGTGAACTTCTGATTTGCTTCAGATTTGACAGCTGCTGATGGGTGCTGCTGCTGTTCTCAGCATTGGTCAATACCAAGCTACCAAGCTGATAAGTATTTCAGTGGGTGGGTTACCATTATGTAGTTTACTGCAGACCCATCTGCAGAATCATCAGAGTCTCCTCAGAGGATTATAAGAAACAATAACCATTACATCAAGACCTCAGACACATTTCCATTCCAGTTTCAGGTAAATCACTGACAGTTTCTGTCAGTCAATAATGTCAGTCATTACAGTTTCATTCTGCCTTTTATACTTGAAAGGCTCATGATTATTTTGACTTCCATTTTTTTTCATTTTCTGTGTGCTAGTATCAGTTAATGGGATAACCCAGGAGCACTATGC
The DNA here is from genome assembly GCF_019279795.1 of Protopterus annectens. Lineage (NCBI taxonomy): Eukaryota > Metazoa > Chordata > Ceratodontiformes > Protopteridae > Protopterus > Protopterus annectens. Next base: position 319,590,095 of record NC_056733.1, read on the forward strand.
ACTGTTCCGTTAAGTACATGAAACAGCTCATTAAGAGCTTAGGACCTTAATCATCAGTAACAACTTAATTTTCTACTAAATCACTTAGGATTACAATCAGCGAATGATGCTGATGATTCGATTTTTACAGTTTTTGTTCAGAAAATGCATGTGAATGCAAAAGCCTTTAGTCTGTTAACTTTTTAGAACTTTTTTTTGCTTGCAGAAGATCTCTGAATTTGTTTCATATTTATGCCCTGTGCTTCCTAAACTAGTATGTCATTTAGTGCAGAGGACTAAACTCCTGAGCTGGTAATGAGCTGTCTCCTATGCCTGGGGTACATGGTTCAAATCCTCTTATCTGTATTTGTCTATTGTGTGACTGAGCAATTCAGTTGACCAGTCACTGTTCTTTGGTCACTCCTGAAAATTCTGGTCAGCAAATAAGTAAAAAAAATCTGTTTTTTTGAGGATTACAGTCAATGATGCCATTCATTAGAGTTTCATAGTTTGTATTGTTCAGGAAATGTATATGGATGCAAAACATATTTTTTGTTTAACTTTTTAAGTTAATTAGTGTAACCTGCCTGTTATCTCTTTCTGATTTTACAGAACATCTATGATTAACATTATGTCTGGCATTTAATGAAGAAGAAGAATGTTCTGAGTTGAGTTCATAGATAGTTACGAGACTATTGATCTTGAAGATTGTAAGAAGCCTAGCCATGCATTCCATGGCAGTTTTTAGCTCTTATATTTTGCATAAAAATAAAAGCAAGGGTCAAATGGTATATGATGATCCTTCAAAGAGAACAAAGAGGTTTAGGATTACCTGATTTAAAGGGATATTTTAGAGCAACACAATTAAGGTTCATATAGATAATACAAGCAGAAAGCTTTAATTCAAATTGAAAAGGGTTGATGATAAAGCAGGGTAGAACTTCAAGAAATGAGGAGAGAATGGAATTTTTGATGAAGGTCCTTAAGGAGACTAACAGCAGCCATCAGGATTATTTTGTGCCTTCCCTATCAGGGATTGATATCAGTAGGACATGTAAAATATTGCATTGTACTTATAGAGTTCAATCATTGGAGGTTAGAAAGGGTTGAGAAGATCGATTCAATTAACAATTCATACAAAAACAATAAGATGGCATATGTATGGCTCCTAAATGTGCAACAAAGTATAGAAGATGTGGGATTTTTGCTTTGAAGTATTTGCATATGTATTTTTATACCCCAAGCAGACTGCAAAGAATGTGATGGTGTGATGTGATGGTGAAGAAAGAAGTAACTGTGAAAATATCTTTTGGAAGTAGAATGAGCTGGAAGACTTTAAAAAAAACTTCCTAAAAAAGACTTTAATAATTCCCTTCAGAAATATTGGATGAATAAATGAGTGTAACTAAGGATTTTTTTTTTTTTCGTTTTGTTTTGTTTGAGCTGGGAAACAAGATCTTAATTGCATAGACATAATAATGCCTTGTAAGTTAAATTCTATTGGCTGCCAAAAAGCAATTACTAGAAAATAGAAATCAGAGACTAAACCAGCTGTATTTGAAGAAGTGAATATTGTAACAAAGATAAAAGAGCTGTAAGTGGGATCTTTGGAAAAGGGTAAGAGCAAATTACATAGAACAGAATGGAAACTGTATGAAGAATGCATTCAGAATAAAGTTTTAGAGGAGGACTGAGGTTTAAAGGAAGGCAGAAATTGAGCAATTTATGTAATGTTAGATTGATGATAATTGTACAGATATATATATATATATATATATATATATATATATATATATACATATATATATATATATATATATATGTATATATATCTATATATATATGTACATATATATATATATATATATATATATATATATATATATATATATATATATAATGTATAATAATGCTTCTAACTGTGAACATCTTAATTTTATTTATGTTTTTTATATAAAGCAATAGTTACCTTCATCATTAGTGATAATTCAATAAAACTGTTAAAAAAATAACCCAAAGATGGGCGTGTTCAGGACCACACATGAGACTGGATGTTCTAATAAGTTCTGTTACACGTCAACCAGGCTAAAAGCCCATATGGTCTCTGACACTCATAAACAGCATAAGCCCTAAGAATAGTGGAGATTTACCTCTATTGTAATGCTAACCTTGCACACTGCATGGTGAGCTTTCAGTGAGATATGTCCAGAAAATAAAAAAACAAGAAAGAAAGAGACAGGAAGCATACACTGGAACATATCCTCTTGCAGAACTTGCAACAGTGCTCTGATCTTTTCCCTAAGAAATGGACATCAACATTTTATAAACCACTGGAGATAAAATTTGAGTGTAAGTGGCAGCCATACATAAAATAATTAAACATCAGCATTATGAACTCTAAGAGCACAGCAGCCTGATTAATGTCCACCAACATCAGCAGAAAGACCTTACAGACTGGCATGGAAAACTCAAACTCTCTTAATACAACCTCCAAATTGCTAGCCTACTGGAGGGCTGGAGGGGAATGATTCAGTCTTATTCAACAGGTAGGAACTAGGGATTCTCCCATGGGTTTTATAAGAGCTCAATGCATTCACTTTAAAGTTACCATTAACTTGTCCAAGCATTTCAATTTTAGATGCCTAAACTATATAGACAGAAATGCAACCTTAACACTTGGGCTCTAACTGTGAAATTAGTGGTGTTGTGGCATGGTTTGCTCTTGCTTTTAATAGATCGTGATTACAAAATGGCACTCTGTAATAAAAGAAAAGTCTTCATGCCATGCCTTCCTTAAGCAGCTCAAAGATTGGAGATTTTTTTACAGCTTCTATTCCAAGCTACACTGGTGCCAGTAAATGATACCTTCAGAATTACATTCAATTTTCCCCATGAAGCAGATGCATATGTAAAAAAGTATTGGTCCAGTACACCACGATCACCCCAGAACACAAAACCAGGATGAACTATCAAAAGGAAACTGGCCCAGTCCACAGAAGTAGGCAACAAATTTCCTGGGGGAAAAAAAAAATAAAAGCATTCCCCCAGAATCACAGAGTGGACTGACAGTACTATCTTACTCTATATGGCCACCACCCACTGAAGTGAAGCAGCAAAACAGATATCTACCATTGGCCAAACTGTTGGGAGGATGAGGAGAAATTGGAAATGGACTTTGCAGGACCATAACCATCATTCAATGACCCAGACTTGATCATGAAAGCCAGTGATAGGGCTGCTTTGCTTATGTGGTCACTGATGTCATAGAGAGTGCAGGGCAGGCATGATCATTTCCCTTCATCCAGATATTGGTAAGCCCTAATCAGAACAGTTGTCCACTCTTTGAAATGGGACTTGTGTGAATGGTGTATGGAGTGATGGACTTGCACTTTGGGTTGCAGTCTGCTTTGATTGGCAGTATGGCATGGAGAGCTACTTTTGCTTATGCTAGACTGGACTTAGCTTCTCTCTTTAATTGTCCAGTGAGAGCATTTAGTGTTGCAATTAAACAGCCCTCTTCCCACCCTATTACACATCAAGGGTGAATACGAATGATGTCATTCAGAGAATGTGGTCAGCGTCAACACTCTACAGGCATAGGGAAATCAATTTTCTCCCATTCATGCCTCATTGACCACCTTGCATAGATCCCTATCTTCTTATGTGTGGGTCTTTTGCTACCTCGACCCAAGGCAACCTTATCAGATGCCACGGGTTTGTTGGACATTGGAAATTTCTCCCTCTTTTGGTTTGGCTTTTTCAAATGACCCTCCAGGTACTGAGGTGTGGTTCTCCACCTCAGTGCCAAAATCCTGTGATGTGCAAATCAGAGTGAATATCAGCCTTACATTACACTGAGATTGCAAGACTGAGGATGCAAGAGCTTCTTCTTTGGCCGAAGTACAGGCCTGCCTCACAGTGCTGTATAGCAGTCAAGATGATACTGAGTGTGATTCTGATTGTTCTAGCATTGTTAGTGTTGTAGTTTACCCTCTTTACCCTATAGTATATATATATATATATATATATATATATATATATATATATATATATACACTGTTTATTTTTTTATCAGAAGATACTTAACATTGCAGTATGACTCGTGCACCACAGTGATTCATACATTCATATTCTGTCTTGGAATGCCCAAAGTTTAAATACAAATGTTGCCTAATTGGCCGAGGCATTGGAGATCATAGTATGTCACCTCATGCAGAAATGACGCAGCCACAGGCAGCTTAATTTTAGTCAGAGTCACAGTGGGATGGATAAAAGTAGACTTTTTATCTGAAAACTTGGTTAACATCTGAACATTGCAGTATCTCTCAACTTTTGATTACTTACTCTGCCCACCCAAATCAGAGAAGCCAGCAGAACCATTTTTTTTCTTAATGAGTCAGTGTTGTATTAAAGGCATAGGGAAGGTAGAAATAATCCGTGAATCCCTGATACCCTCTCTGATTATACTTGTATCTTTCTGCACTGGCCTGGGGAGTATTGGCAAAGCTCACCTAGTACCCCACCCATGGACCTCATACCTTGCAAATCTGGCAAAGGGATGTAACCTTTCTGCAGTGGACCAACCATATTTGGCAAGACATTTTATGTGTTATTGCTAGGAATCGGGAAGGTTGGAATAACTTTAAATGTGCTCTGCTGGATGTTGCAAAACTCCTGATATATAAAACCTGAAATACCATCCATGTAATGTTTACAAGAGGCCAGCAAAGTGCTACAAATACTGGTAGTTCAGAATTCCCATAATATGTGTGCCGAACCCAAAGTACAAACTCACACAGATGTCCTCAACAGGAAAAAGCATGGCCTAACTTATGCCAGTCAGGGCCAAAGATGGGAGCAAATGAAAATGCTTTACTGGGCATATCAAGTTGCCCTAACTACTGGCTCACCATCTCAAAGAACACAGGATAGACCATGTAATCAAGTTCTTAAAACAGGAAAGGTAATGCTGTCTTCTGGACACAAGGCATTAATGCCACAATGGCAGAATTGTATAAGTCATTGTACTAAACAGCCTCAACAGTACCAGAGGAGTGATGACTTTCCTTTTCTGGAGAAATTGTTGGCCAAAAATCACAGCTGACCAAGCAGTAGCCTTTGAAAGGCTGGTTACATTGATGAAGGTTACCTAGGTGAGTAAGATGCTTAAAGATGTGAAAGCTGTGGGACTAAGTGGAATCCCCACATACTTTTAAAAAACAGTAAAGGAAGAGATGATCCCTTGACTCTTGGCATTATTTAATTAAAATTGGTACATAGGAGAACTCCCACTGCAGACAAGACTTATAATAATTTTAACATTCCCAAAGCTAGAGAAGACCTGTTTGAACTCATGGACTATAGATCTATCTCCCTTTTTCTAGCTAAATCTAAGATGTGGTAGGAATAATAGCAGCTAGAATGAAGCATGAACTGCACACAGTGACCATCCCTTGTCAATAAAGAATAATTTCCAAGAAAAATTGCATCTCAGAACTGGTACATCTTTTCTAAAATGTCAGCTAGATCTCTCAATGTGTATACATCCACAGAGCCGCACACTTTCAGAACGCTTTCCATACCCTTATTTGGGACTTCCTTTGGAAGAATACGGCTGAGTTTAGTTTCCTATAACAATTTACCAGATATTATATATTACTATACAAGCAACCCTTAGCCAGGTAATAAAAAACAGTATGTGATATAAATATTTCCATCTATTCAGTCACATCAAGAAAGGTTGTCTCCTTCCCTCTGTATTGTTCGTGGTGGCTAATAAAGCACTAATTCTTTACATAAAGCAGAACTTCTCTCATTGAGGCATACCAATTCTGGATCCACAACTTCTGTCTTCTGGTTTCTGAATGATTGTCCTTTATGGATTATAGGTCCATAGATTAATAGGTGATAGATGACTAGGCTAATGATCCACTGGAGTAGGGGTAAGCCTAGCCATTCTTCGCAAATGTATTTGGCAAGTTTCAATATCCTAGGGTTACTTTAAAGGGCACATGTAGGTTTGGTGCATGGGTCATCAAGCATTTATAGGATAACTCAGACTATTAGAGACATAGGTTCAAAAACAGGGCTAAATTTATGATTCCCCATCCACTGGTCCAAGTTACACTTGAGTTGTACTAGGGGAAAACCTCTGCTTCATAAAGATGGAAAGCCTTTTCCAGACAAGGAGTAGTCTCTGAGACACATATCTGTCTCCCCAATATGTCCTATTTATGTTGCAGATGAAATTTATGTCTCTAGATCAGGTAATTCTGATGCTGTTTATTTAGTAGATGTGCAATAGGTTCATCAGAGATGTATCAGAGGATGCTTTGTAGACCAGGCATATAACACTTGTCAGCAATCTGTAGGAGACAGAGTACAAGGAGAGGGCTTTGAGTTGGTCCTCTTAGCACATATTGTTTGGACCATGTTTGTTTTTGTGAGGAACCTCTGTGGGTGCTCAAGTTGTTGTATATGCATGGTCAGGTACATACCAAAGGGATCATTGCACTCAATTATTGGTCTGATATAGGTGGACTACAGCAGAGCAATGACATCCTTGGACCTGGATGCCATACCCAATGCTTATAAGTTACCCAATATCAAATTATTTTCCTGCTATCATAGAAACACGATGGCCAGATTACAAATCTCTGACCAATGGGTCTAGTCTTAAGAGAGAATTATCAATGTGACAAATCCCAGGGGTAGTTTTCTTCCCAAAGAATGCTATTATGTATTTCTTGGCATTGAGTTTTAGACCGTGGTTCTGGCACCTGTTAGTAGTCGGCATCAAGCCTTCTTGGAGGGTATATATGTCACTGAGGGATTCTACGACTGTGCTGAGTTTGCAATCATCTGCTAACTTGGTCAGTCAATTGCTCTTGAAATTGTCCCTGACTTTAGATTTACACAAGAAAAATGAACACGCCACCTCCTGCTTGCAGCACTGTGAGGAAACAACTAAAGCACTGAAACAGTCTTTACAAACCACAGTTTAAGTTGGAGCTCTCCACTTCTTGTGTTTGCTGTTAAAATCACTTTATTAGATGAAACTTGAGATGATAGAAAATCAAAAATAAGATATTAGATAAAACTTGGAGAGCTCCAACTTTAACTGCAGTTTGTAAAGAGTGTTTCAGTGCTTCAGCTGTTTCCCCACAGTGCTGCAAGCAGGAGGTGGCGTGTTCATTTTTTCTTGTGTGGTTCTATTTTTTATTGAATGGACTTTAGTGAAGCAATTTGGTATTTTACTTAATAATGACTTTAGAATTAGATACTAAAAACAGAGCTGCTCTAGCTCTGATTCCTGAGGAATTCTAAAAGCAACTGTCCCCTCTTTGTGGAGGTAGAGTCCCCTATCCTAACTTTTTGAGCCCAATCTGTAAAGCAGCTTGCTGTCCATTGGATGGCATAAGGGTTTATATCTAATTTTGTGAGTTTGCCAACAATATTAAAGTGGCATATTTTGTCAAATGCTTTGGCTAGGCCGTGGTAGGCTATAGGCCCTGTTTTTCCGTCACCCATTGCTTTTGTGACCGTCCCTAAGAAGTTCACCATGCTGAGTAGGCAGGGCTTGCTATAGACAAAAGCAAACTGGATTGAATCCAATTTCTGAAGGTTTCTTGCATCGTTTATTATTTCCATTATAATTTTTCCAAGGCTTTGTATATGAGACTAGTCAGACTAATTATTCTGTAGTTACCTGGGTCCATAGATGGCCTAGTCTTATGCTCTAGTTGCAGTCCTCCATTCACTTGGCACAAAGCCTGTATAAAGACTATAAGCAACCCCATAGATTCATGGCTGATGTCCTACAAACTTTACAAAGATTTTGTCAAATGTCAGGCCTAAAAGTCAATTGGCAAAGGGCTATTCCCAGTGAATGATGTATGCATAAGTTAAAAGACTTGCTCGATCAATATAATGTTCAGTGAAGCCTTAATCATGATGACATTTAATTAACAATTCAGGGACATTTCCTCAGCAAACTGTAAACCCCTGTTCACATACTGTCAGGAGCAGATTGCAATCTGGGCAAGACTCAGACTTCCTCTCTCAGTCAAAATTGCAGCTATAAGTATAGTGATCCTACATAAATTCTTCTACCTAACAATATGCATACCAAGACTTGTGTTCAAGCTTATAACTCTGTGATTCTAGGGAATGATGTTACATTTCATATGAGACAACAAACACCCCAACAGCCAGAAGGAAATTTATGGTACATCAGAAGTTTGGTGGCATAGACATCCCTGACATAGCCAGAAACGGACATGTAGCTGACCTACCCAAGCTTGTTGAGACAAGAACATACAATAGACCAATTTGCCTTCATTCTAAGCACTGCATCATCCATCTCCTTAGGCAGACATTTTCCAAGGGGGCCCAAGAATAGATTGCTTAATGCCTTTACCAAAGGTAGATTGGGTGCAGAAACACAGTCCCATTGACAGAAAATATGCACCAATGAAAAGTTTACAATTAATAACACACAAATCTTTTGAGAAGTAATGGACTGACTTCTACACAACTTTAGTTGACAGTATGCTTCTCTTTCCAGAATGTAGGATAGGACCCTACTAAAATAGTAAAAAATGGTTACAATATCTGCAATAGGCCAGCCTAGGTAGTAAATTCCGTAGAAACGTAATAAAACTAGAAACTTTCTTCAAAGGGTTCATGGTAGGAAAGTGCATGCTGACTCAACCTGCCTCTCAGCTTCTCTCTTTAACCTATAAAGTTCTGAACTCCTACAACAAGGAAATCTTTGAAGCAAACATACTTAAGTGGTCTCGATTTTCAGATCTAATATTTAGCCACAATGAATGGTGCTTTATCATTATTGACTCTGACTTTCTTTTATTCTTCTTCTTTCAGTTTAAAAAATACACTTCTGGCATATCATGCCTAAACAGACAATGAAGCAAAAATGGGAGAGTGGAGGCTGCTGGAGTTGCACAGGCTCCATATTCCATCCATTACCTGAGACAATAGGTCTCATGGGGACATACGGATTAAAGAGCCTATTTGAATGCATTTAAAGGATATTTTAAGCTCTTTTTTAGATAATGTCACTAGTTTTATATATGATACTGCAGATTTTCTGCAGAAATTATTTCTTTGGTATGAGGCTAATGAAATTCTTCAATACGTTTTGGTAGCATTGGATGTCAATTCACTATTTATGTTATATTAAATTGTTTTGGTATACAAGCAGTTAGGAAGTTTCTTTGCAATAATAGTGAATATGAAGGAAGACAAATGAGACCGTTTGTCTTTTACTAGACTTGTTATTGACTAGCAATCTATTTATGTTTGAACAACAAGTTCATCACCAGGTCTCGGGTGTAGCCATGGGAATGTTAATAGCCAATACATATAACAATGTTGCCTTGGGAAATCATTGGGATAATACGTACAATTGTAATTCCTCTCCTGATTACACTACTATTATTTTATTCTATAAACAAACAAAGGCACAGGCCAATACATATCTGCATAAGCATAGTATGCATTCTCAACATATTTTTAAAGGTATTGTGAAGAGTCAATTTTTTTAGAGTAAGTAGGTTAAATACTGGCATTCAGTCATGTAATCAGCAAATGGCTGAATTTCGAATTAGGAAATATAATGCTGTCTTATTAAATTCTATATCTCAATAGGTTATTAGTGAAACACAAGAAGGGGCTCAACACTATATTATGCGTCATAGCTTCCAAAGGGAAACTACAAATAATGCTATGCAGACTGGCTATATGAGTTACATTACTAGTTATAGAAACAGAATTAGTAAAGTAATTAATATTATTAGAATAATTGGGGGATTTTGCATGGCCTACCAGAATTAATAAGTATACAGGGAATGTACCACACTTTGCTTATAAGAAGTATCAGAATTTGAAACAAAAACTCTGTTACAGAGAGATGAATAATATTAGAACTCTCCCTGATGCTAAGAAAATAGGGACTTTTCAACATTATAACTGTTCCTGTTGCAAATTCATACTAAATTGTATTGAATTTATACATTCAGCCCAAACAGAAAGTTTGTTTTCAGCTGTTATACGACTTGTAACACTGAAAATATAATATATTTGGCGCCATGTATTGTATGTTCCAGTTTTTAGGTAGGCAAATGTGATAGGAAGTTTTAAGAAAGAATAGTAGAACATTTATCTAAAATAAAGAGAGGGATCATCACTAACTCTCTTGCCAAACAAATAAAAGAGAATGGATTGCAACATATGCACCAATTTAACGTTATATAGATGGTAGCATCCAAGTTAAGAAGAGGTAATCCTAGTAATAGTACAGAAATAGCTGAATTTCATTGAATTTTGAGACTGGGTGCCAATAAGGTGCCAGGTGTAAATGTTGCTATAAGTATTAAATCCATTTTGAAACTCAAACAAATGAAGTTATGAAATTATATTGGTATATTTATATTTCTATACTTATGTGTAGATATAAATAATATGTATGATATATAAATAATTGCATTTTTATATTTTACAGAGTTTTAATTGATTTATATTGTAAACATATTTTATTTAGGTTCATAGGGTTGAATTTTTGCTGCGTTTCTAATTAAATCAAATGTAGAATTAGAGTTTTCATATGAATTAGCTATTAGAATTTTTAGTGAAAAATGATTGGTGTCTTTTGTCATGGGACACATATAAAACTGTTGACTGTGGTTATTCTGTATATGGATTGATAAAGAGGTATCCTGAAAGGTCTGCATGTGAGAAATACCTTTGTTTATTAAAATTCTTTTGGTGTTGTACTCCATTTTTTGTTTAGGATCTATAAATGTCACCAGCTACACATTACTTTACAAAACTTGTCGAGAATTTAAGTGGCAGCTCATGTAGAAAGAATAAAGGATGACTAAAGCAATTTGTTTGTAGTGGTGTTTACTGTTTGTTAGCAATGGCACTGACATGCATCAAATTTGTGTAAGTACTTAATTCAGATGCTAAGTTACTTTGTTCTCATAAATGTAGAGGTTAAAAAATTCCTAACCCTGCTCTCATACCTTACATTTATTTATTTTTTATCATGTTATTACTTTTGCACTTCAAACTTGGATTTAATATGAAAGTGTGGCCACAATATTTGAAAAAGGATTGTACTTTTATTTCTCAACATCAGTGCAACTTGTAGAAATAAATGCATAAAATATATGTCAACACTATAGGTAATCAAATTTTTTTTAATAAAGGAGCCTTTTAACCCTACTGTGTTCTTCCTTCCTAGTTGTTTGAAAATGCTTCCTATTTTGCCACAAGTTCACCCTTATGAAAATGAAGTGTAGTGCCCAATATTTTAAAGAGGGAAAGTTGACTATGGCTAAATTTTCTTTATTTCTTTTGCTTGCTGGTGCAATGACTGTTATGCTAATGTCAAACAATGCTGAACCATTTGAAAGCAAAAATAAATAAATAAATAAATAAAAAGCTTCAGTATAAAAAATTAAGGAAACGTGTGTTTAATTATCCAAGTCATTAAAACTACACAGTCCTAAAGTCTCCTGCTGAGTCTTTTCACAACCAGTTATAATAACATTAATAAAATCATAATTGAATCATTTAAAGTGATTTGCCGAGGTTTCTATAGGCATTCTGGCATTTGATGAATCAGGTACCTTGATGTACTTTCCAGCTTGCCCTTTTTGGGACATTTTTAATAAAAAGCTTAGTAAACTTTTTATTAAACGGTGACCCACAAACATTTAGCTTTTCCAGTTGTGCTGTTACAATATGCTAATGTGAGCTATGTCCATAAACTTTAGTGGAGCACCTTCATAGGTTCATAGGTTCATACTAGGCTATCTGCCCTAGGGCATTTATAAGCCTAGCCAGAATGTGTTTGGCTTTCGCCACCCATTTTAAATTTATTTTGCTATGCCCTTTTTCGAGGTTAGTATACTGTGCCTCGATCTAACAGTGACACAGAAGTGATACCCGGGGTAAACCTATGATCTCCCATCCACTCATCAAGATTCCTCTTGAAGAGAGTCAATGAGGGACTCTGCCTAACCTGGACTGGGATTTTATTCCAGAGTGAAGGGAACCTCTGGGTTATGAATCTGTCCCTCCAGCATGTCCTATTTATTTCAGTGCTGAGGTTCAAGTCTCTCGAGCGTAGCTCGATGGGATTTGGATTTTCTGAGGTGCAGCATGTCCATTAATTCCGGGTTGGACATGGCTTTATACGTCAGGCACAGATCGCCTCTGAACAGGCGGTATGCCACTGAGTAGAGCTGGAGTTTCTTTAACCGGGCAGCATATGGCATCTGTTTGAGCCCTTTCATCCTCTTGGTGAGGTACTTTTGGGGTCTTTCCAGTTGCTGCAGGTGTCTGGTAAGGTACATCCCAAAAGGGGCATTGTACTCAATTATGGGCCTGATGAGGGATGAGTAAAGAGGCACGATGACCTCCCTGATCTAGATGTGAATCCCTTCATGATTAGGTGGGCTATATAAAATGTTTTTCTAACCACTTTGGCCACGTGGTTGTCAAATGAGAGATTGCTATCAACTTGGGTCCCCAGGTCCCTAATTACTTCTTCTGTACTTAATGGATTTCCACCTATGTGGTAATTTGTGGGCACTTTGTTTTTGCCAAAGGGGATGACTATACACTTTTTGGCATTTAGCTTGAGGCCATGGCACTGGCACCAGTTGTCTGTTTCTATGAGGCCCTTTTGGAGGATGCTTGTGTCGGCTGGAGAGTCGATTATGGCACCCAGTTTGCAGTCATCTGCGAACTTGGTCAGCCACAGTCCTTCCATGTTGTCCTGTACCTCCGAGAAATATATACCGAACAAGAGAGGTCCCAGGACTGAGCCTTGTGGGACACCACTTGTAACTGGTTTGGAGTCTGACATGGCTCCAGCAATTCTAACCATGTGGGTTCTGTCCTTGAGCCAGTTTGCAATCCATCTAGTGACATAGGGGTTTATATTTAAGCTGGTGAGCTTATCTATAATGCCCGAGTGGGGTATTGTATCAAAGGCTTTGCGAGGTCCAGGTAGGCTGTGTGGACCACCTTCCCTCGTCAATGGCCTTGGTGACTGTTTCAAAGAAATCAACCAGGTTTAAGAGGCAGGATCTGCCCTTAACAAAGCCGAACTGGGTAGGATCCAGTGTTTGTAGGTCCCCAATATCTTTATTTATGAGGTCCATGATGATCCTTTCCATAGCTTTGCAGACCAAGCTAGTCAGGCTTATGGGGCGATAGTTTCCAGGATCCGTTGAGGCACCACCTTTATGGAGAGGGCCACTGTTGCTGTACGCCACTCTTTGGGCACATATCCTGTAGTAAGGCTGAGATTGAACAGTAGTTTTATGTTTGGGTTTAGCTCTTCTTTGAGTTCATGTAGGACGCAGCCCGGGACACCATCTGGTCCCATTGATACTGTGTTTTTTGCTTTGGAGAGGGCGGCTCTTACCTGAGCATCTGAGATGACAGGGGGGCAGCTCTCTGCTGGGATAGATATTTGCCCTTTTGGTGGGGAGGGGGGGGAGAAGTTTGCGCTGAACATGTCAGCTAGGATGTTGGCAATGTCTGTGGGTTCGGTGTATTTTTTGTCATTTTGGACTAATTCTGAGCATATCTGGGAATTACCACCCAGGTTCCTAACATAACTAAAGAAAGCCTTGTGATTATCCATAGTGTCCTGTGCAATTTTTCTCTCGAAGCTGGCCTTAGACAATTTTATGTGTGCTCGTAGTTTTTTGCTAATACTGATCAGTGATGCCTTCCCTTTTTGGGATTTTGCTTTATCATTTAGTAGCTTCCTCCTTCTATTGTATAGTTTGTTTATGGCTGGGGTCCACCAGACAGGACGTCTGCCTTTGGAGGATTGGGACTTGGTTTTATTTGGGATCGCATGATCCATGCATTCCTGAAGGTGTTCATAGAATGCGTTTATAAAGGATTCTGCGGTCTGGGCTGTATTTTCCACAGGCCCGGGGGCTTTGAAGGATTCCACCTCAGTTTTGAGGAGTGTAAAATTTGCTTTAGAGAAGTTTTTCACTGTGGTTTTCTGGGCAGGTGGTGGGGTCGGGATGTGAATATCCAGTGAGATTAGTTTATGGTCTGATCTTACCAGTGAGGGATACACTTCTGGTCTGGAGCATAGAGTCCCCATGTTGGTGATGATCAGGTCCAGTATGTTTTCCCCTCTTGTGGGAGTGGTAACAAGTTGTTCCATAGCATTTGAGTTTATAAATTCTAGGAACCTTTGGGCTAGGGTGTTGGAGCTAGAGTAATGCTCCCAGTCTATGTTTGGGTAGTTGAAGTCGCCCAATATAATGGTGTTTGGAGAGACCTTCATATTTTCCAGTGTTCTCAGGAAGGCCGAGTGGGGTTCCTGGGTTTGGGAGGGTGGTCTGTAGCAGGCTATAAACTGGAAGGCAGTTTTACCCACTGTTAGTTGCACATGGATAGTCTCTGATGCTTTGTGCTTTGCCACCAACCTGGAGGTGTGGGTATCTTTGATGAATATCGATACTCCCCCTCCTTTTGTGGTTCGGTCCAAGTTTTGGGGCCGAAAAGCATGGTATGAGGTATAACCTGGTAGTGCTGAAGTGCTCTCGGGAGCCCTGAACCAGGTTTCTGTTACTGCACAGATATCGATGTTCTCCATGCTAAGGAGAGTTTCGAGTGGGTGCATCTTGAGGTTTAGACTTCTGGCGTTGAGTAGCATTACTCTTAGTTTCTTATCCCTTGTGATACCTATGGAGGTGGGATTGTCTTTTGAGCCTTGCCTAAAAAAGGCACTATGGGGGTAGCAAGAGCCTTTGCCAATATCCGAAAGCCCAGGGGTGACAGGTGCAAGCCGTCCCTAGCGAAGCATTGTGGCTTGTCAAGCATATCATCCCAAGCTGACAGGCATTGGATCCCCTTTGAATGACACCAGTACTTAAGCCAATTGTTGAAATTGATCATCTTGTCTTCATATTGTGGCATCATTCTTGGTGAGGGTAAGATGCTACTCAAGGTCAGGGTCATACCGGCCTGGGCTACATGCTCAGAGAGCTCCTTTATGTCTCTTTTCATGTAGTCCAGGGAGGTACGCCTCAGGTCATTCACACCAGCATGGACAATGACTGAGTCATATTTGTACTTGACTTGGAGTGACCTGAGTGCTTGTGTTATGTGGCAGATCCTAGCACCCGACAGGCTGCTCACCGTGACCCTCTCCTTGTTCAGCCTGGTGAGCGGGACGTCAGTGTGCCTGACGATAGAGTCACCTATTACAAGTGTATCAGGTGTGTTGTTTAGTCTTAAGGACTGTGACTGTTTGGCACACTGGCTTTGTGAGATATGTGTTGCACGTGTTTTGTTTTGGGGTAGCGGCTGCTTGGGTGTCTGCTTTGGAGGTCTCTGCTGCTTCGGCAGATCTTTATTTAGAGCCTCCGAGTATGTTTTTGTGTGATTATGTGTTTGGTTTGCTGTCGTGGTAGGTCTATGTGAGACTGGAATTGTAGTGAGTATGGTTTCCTTCTCCTCCTGACTGGTTATGCCAGTACTGAGTTGAGAGAGCTTAGCCTCCAGTTTGGCTATATGGTTGCATCTCTCACATGTGTTGGAATTTGTTGGGAGGAGGAGAGGGTTGTCTGTGTACATGAGGCAGTTGTAACATTGCCTCAAGATTCCCAGATTCACCAGCTGGACCGGAGAGGAGATTGACAACTGACCTTTGAACATGCTAGAATAATATTGGGAATTCCTTAATAATTGAAAACCAGGGCCAGTGGGGAGTGAGGGTGTAGTGCTTTTAATTTTTAGTGCTGACTTATATAATTGCTTTAGTGAGCAAGTGCCAGGTAACTTAAGTGCAATGTGTTACAGGTAACTTAAATGCAAAAACGACAAACAATAACTTTCTTTCAAGTGAAACAAGGAAATAAGTACAGTAAGCAATGCAGATATCACTAGTGAGCCACAGAAGTGCTGAGAAGCCGTATTAGGTGGAATTAGCGTTCCAGGAAATAACAAGCAAACAAACAACAAGCATATAAACAAAGCTATATTCAGCAGGCCTGGATCTAGTCTATGCTACAGCAAACAAGGTGTACCAATTTCAGTAAGATACAGTTCAAATATTCAGGCACTATAAACCTTTAACCAGAAATTCCCAGCTCAGAAGGGCAGAGTCCAGCCTCTTCTCCCACAAGAGTGCAGACCACAAACCTTCTTAATGTAAAATAACTGGCCTGAAGCCCAAGTGCCTAAACCAGAACTAATACACTTTAAGAATAACAGACACTGGGCTCTCAATCAGCAGTTCCCAACTTAGAAGGATGAAAGCTACCTGTCCTGCCACCACAGTGCATGCCACAAACCTTCCTAATGTAAAACAACTGGTCTGAAGCCCAAGTGCTTAATCCAAAAGACTTAGAATGACAGCTAAACTTTAATCAAGTTACTACCAAGCAGTAATAAATACAATTGAATACTTTAGAGAATGCCTGGATTAGTGCTCAAGTTACACAAACAAAGCTAGATCCAGCAGGCCCGAATCCAGTCTATGCCACAGCAAACAAGGCACACCAACTTCAGTAAGAAGCAGTTCAGATATGCATGCACTATAAGCCTTCAATCAGAAATTCCCAGCTCAGAAGGGCAGAGTCCAGCTTCTCCTCCCACAAGAGTGCAGACCACAAACCCTCTTAATGTAAAATAACTGGCCTGAAAGCCTAAGTGCTTAAACCAGAATTAATACACTTTTAGAATAACAGACACTGAGCCCTCAATCAGCAGTTCCCAACCTAGAAGGATGTAAGCTACCTGTTCTGCCACTACAGTGCAGACCACAAACCCTCTCAGTGCAAAACAACTGGTCTGAAGCCCAAGTGTTTAAACCAGAAGGCTTAGAATGAGTTACACCAAGCAGTAATAAATACAATTGAGTACTTTTAAGATGATGCAAAAGTAAAAAAAAAGTAGGTAGAAACACAAGTACAGTAAAAGCAGATTAATTTTTTTTTTCTGAACAAGTGCTGAGATCAAAGAAACAGATTTGAGTGCTGAAACTAGAAAACTGGCTAGTTATAGGGAAAAAAAACTAAGCTAGAAGGCTTCCCTCCAACACAGAAGGGCTTGGGGGCTCAAAAGCCTACAGATAGTCTATAACACTTAACAGGAAAGGCAGGAAACAAGCTTAATTTTTTTTTTTTTTTTTTTTTTTCTGTTTCCCAGATGCTCTCTTTGTACACAGTAGGAGTGCCTGAAATCAGAATATGATCTCACTGCACTCAGTTGAGTGAGCAAATGAGATGGGCCCAGAAGGAGTATCAAACACAAATTTACAAGAGGGGCGGGCAGCTGCAAGGCCACTAAGATTAACACCAAAACAAAAACAGGGAGGGTGGGTGGAACTAACTGAAGAGCAGAGTGAAAACTTCCAGTTCAGCTAAATATTCCTTCCACACAGTTAAAATCAATCAATCATGCTTGCTTAGTGGTGTACCCATTAAAGTCTATGAATGTCACATACATTTTTCCAATGCCTACTTCACTGTGGTTTAAGTTCATTGCATTTCCTCATTGACATCAGTGCAAGGAAACCGGAAATTTTTTAATTAATTTTGTATATGAATGCAATGACCAAAAGGTTTCCTGATGGGCAAAATGTTGTTTAGGAGTTTATGCACTGCATTCTATATTGTTAAGGTATGTTTCAAAACATTAGAAAATCATTTTAAAATCCTGCACCCCATAAATATTCATATCCTATCATACCTTTCAACTGTTCATATTTTACATAATTTAATTTATTTTGTTTCAGATTTTTGCCCTGTCCTTCATAAAATGTATGATTTTCTGGTAATCCCTTACAATTACAGACAGTCAATAATGCCAGTCATTAGACTTTTAAACCACATATTGTGTAAAAAATGGATGCTTTTAATTAGAGCAGTATTTAGAAATATGTTTCTGACTCCCCACATCCATTTTTTGTCTTTATCCAAAATTCTTGACCAAATAAGTTGAGAGTTATAGCGCAACTCCAAAATATGCTGATCTGAATTATTTATACAGGTGTTATTATAACAAATCAGAGTACTAGGATGCAACTGCTTGCTACAGTTTTTGTCTTTCTCAGTGTTGTTTTTCTTGAAGGGGGCAGGAAAAAATTAGCTGAACTTCATGTTATCAAGGCTTCCATTTTTTTAGGTCAAGTGCTGACAGATCCTCTCCCACTTTTTTCCTGAGGTTTTAAAATATCATTGTAATCCAGTAGCCGTTAGCTGATCACTCCTGCTTCTACTTCAAAGAACTTTTAACAGATGTTTTAACTAGAGCAGGCCAGTAAACATTTGTATATTGAATGTTGACAAAATGTGCAGTATTTATTTAAAAGTATTTTATAATTTACAGCATGTCATCTGTATCCTTACAAAGTAGCATAGAACAAAATAAGTCTGAGCTTCTGCTTTTGAATTTCAGTTAAGGATTATTTTTTCTCTTTTGACTGAGGTACAGATAGCATTGTGCATGACATTTCCCCACCTCTCTTGTTACCGTAGCTACACCCTTTACCAATTACACAGCAGTTTGATAACACTTCATCCAACAATAAGCCATAAGTGTGACAAATTTGTAGTTTTTCTGTATTTTGACCACTGCCAGAATTGATATGATTATGGATATTCACTGTTTTTTTCACAGGGAAATGGTCTTTCATTTTTAGCATTTGGTTACAGATGAGTTGTCACCATGTGTCTTGTATTCTATAATTTTTTGGTATGGTGTTTGTGGTGTTTTGTTTGTTTTTTTTCTTTTTTGGTTCTCTCGTGTTCTACGTTTCTTTCCACCTACCTCCTGTGCACCTATTACGCCCATGCAAGAAAAGGAATTTGGAGCTGCCATTGCCATGGCTATCGAGAGACACCAAGTAATTCTCATGAGGACTCTCAGGCAGCAAGTACTTCATATAAGTATTACCTGAGGACGCAAGTACTTCTGTCAGGTATTCGCAGTTGTATCAACAAACTGCATGTATTTCTACTACCTATTAAAATACTTAATAGTAGACTGCACTTTTTTTCTCAAAGTCAATGCCAGGCAACAAGTACTTCTATAGGGAGTGGTACAGCCATCTAATGGAAACAAGCTTTTGTCATTGTTTCTGTCATAGTTACCAACAGAGAGCAAGTAGTCCTCATAGTTACTGTCAGCTAGAAAGTACCTTTTATAGGTATTGTCATACATGCTTACAAACAGCAAGTAATCCTCATAGTTACTGTCATGCTGAAAGGACCTATCATAGCTACTGTCATATGTACTTACAGCTAACAAGTAATCATCCTGTCAAATGTCACTCATAAAGTACCTGTTATTGGTATTGTCGTACATACGTACACATAGCCAGTAATCCTCATAGTTACTGTCAGGCAGAAAATACTTCTTTTAGGTATTGCCATACCTGCCTACAGACAGTAAGCAGTCATTATAGTTATTGTCAGGCAGGAAGTACTTCTCATAGGTGCTGGGAGCTGTTCTTTTCATTGATGTGTGCTTTCATTCTTCTTCTTCTTCTTTCGGCTTTTCCCGGTTAGGGGTTGCCACAGCGGATCACCTGTCCGTTCATGATTGGCAGCGGAGTTTTATGGTGTTGAGTTGCCAGCCTTCCACAGAAGGCATACACATGCACGCACTCATGCCTAGGGCCAATTTAGAGTGTCCAATCCACCTACAGCATGTCTTTGGGATGTGGGAGGAAACCAGAACACCCAGAGAAAACCGATCTGACCACAGGGAGGACATGCAGACTCTGCACAGAAGGCACCCTAGCCGAGGATCGAACAATAGAACCACTTGCTGTGAGGCGGCATTGCTAATATTGATGTGTTCTTTCATTGATGAGTGAAAAAGCTGAACTTTACAGGCTTTTTCACAATGAGAATTCAGTACAGTGAGAATTGCAAGACATGCTCTTTTCCCACTGTAGTGCAATCTCAGAGGTTATATATATAATTAGTAGGGTGTGTGGGGAACACAGCCCTCCCATCTGAGGTGTGAAGGGTAGCTTGACCCCTACAAAAGCACTGTGTTTTATTTATTTATTTTTTTTAAATCCTTTGTGGATTGATGTTTATTATCTCCACCCATTAGCGTTCAATGATTTGTATTTTAATATTATGTACTGAAGGTTATGCTTCAGTACTGCCATACCTACCTACTATAGGAGGTAAGTAGTTCCATAGATATTATCAGCTGGAAAGTAGTTCTCATAGGAACCATCATACTTACTGACCTACAGACAACAGGTGGAACTCAGCAGTATGGTCAGGCAATAAATAGTTTTTATAAGTACTGCCATACTTATAGATAGGTATTACATACTTTTAATACTTCAACTTCGGATTTATTAAAGTGATTATTTCCAAAGAAATAAACATAATTCAAGGTCAGGTAATGCATACAGTATTATAAAGAAGTACATTGTAACAGAAAAGTAACAATATTGTCAACTGAGAGACTCAGAGAACTCTATAACAAAATAAACACTTGCAAATACAATAAAGCAACAAGTATAAACAAATACCATAAGGCAGCAACATAAAACAAATAATCTGCCATTTAAATAGAGCAGTAACTGCTGTAAAATGCCAGTGTTCTAAACTAAAATATCTAAATAAAATTCAGGTAACAACCATCCAAGTATCCTGAGCAAGAACCCATGACTCAGAGGTGGACCATCTGCTTGCCCTCTGCATAATTACTTTTTTTCTCTAATTTATCAAGCCAACATTTTAGCAGCTTATAACTGAATAGTTGCAAAAAGCTCCTGAACAGTACAGCCACACACACCATCAAAAGCATCAAGGACATACTTCTCAACCTATAGTGGCTGAAAATCTGGACAAAGGAACCTAAAAAAAAATAGCTACATGTGGCTAAAAATCAGGATACCTGATCATTGTAAAATTGACATATCTGATAGCATAACCCCTTCCACATCCAGGAACATTGTGGAAATCCTTTCCACTTTAAACCACACATTTTATACAATATGTAAGCATATTTTGTTGCTGTATTAAATCTTTCTGGAAAAAGACTTCAATCAAGCCCAACACAGATATGCACTAACAACTTGATGAGGACTCTGATAGAGCAAGATGATAGCTTTTCTCCTTGAAGCTAAAATGCCAACAGCATTTGTATAACATATTTTACTATCAGGTTTCTTAACTGTGATTCTTACAACCTAAATAACTGCAGACTTTTAAAACATAATTCAGAAGAAAACAAACATTACCTGATGCAAAGCTTTTCAACTTAGTCTAGGGGAGAGTTAGTGGGTATAGATGGGGCAGTGGGGAGTAGGTGACAGTGAGTTGGTAAGTAACGTGTGATAATATATAGTGCATATGTGGGAGTTTTAAAGAGATTGGATAGTGGGTAAGGGAAAGGAGTTAGAATATGTCAGCCAGGTGCTAGGCAGTTACAAGTAACATGTGATAATATGTAGTGCATCTGTGGGAGTTTTAAAGAGGATGGATAGTGGGTACGGAAAAGGAGTTAGAATATGTCAGCCAGGTGCTAGGCAGTTACAAGTAATGTGTGATAATATATAGTGCATCTGTGGGAGTTTTTAAGGGGAGGATGGATAGTGGGTAGGGGAAAGGAGTTAGAACATGCCAGACAGGTGCTAGGCAGTTGCAAGTAATTTGTGATAATATATAGTGCATCTATGGGAGTCTTAAAGAGGTTGGATAGTGGGTAAGGGAAAGGAGTTAGAATATGTCAGCCAGGTGCTAGACAGCTGCATGTCCAGGAGTTGTTTAGGTGGGAAATAAGCTGTTTTTGAAGATGGTTTTATTAGTTTGCACCCGATTTGTAGTGATAGGGATTTCCATGTCTGGGCAATGTTGCTAGAATACAGGGAGTCACCAGAGCTGTAATGGCTTTTGGAGATTGCGATTAGTGCCTTGTTAGTGGATCTAAGTTCTCAGTTATTAGAGTAGAGTATGATCAGGTCTTGTAAGGCTGGAGTTTTGTCAGGATGGTACAGTATCTGGTGAGCTAGAAGAAGTTGGTTTAGAGCTAAGGTGTTAGGGAGTTCAAGCCAGGAAAGCTGTTTTAGAGCCTTACAGTGGTGGGTGC
Organism: Protopterus annectens; assembly: GCF_019279795.1. NCBI lineage: Eukaryota > Metazoa > Chordata > Ceratodontiformes > Protopteridae > Protopterus > Protopterus annectens. The sequence continues at coordinate 319,612,208 of NC_056733.1, forward strand.
TGTAATTAGAGTTTGTGGGGAATTTTGCTATTTTGTTGTAGCTTACTGATAGCTTGTTTAAATCGCTCTTGTTTAGATTAATTAGGACAGGAGAAGCATACAGTAAGGTAGAGAGAAGATGGGTATGAGCTAGTGTAACTTTACTATTGCTGGTTAGGAAGTTTTTACATATGTAAAGAATACCTAGTTTTTTGCTGATTTTGGTTATTGTATGAGCTATGTGTTTGTCAAATTTCATGTTATTGTCAATAATGAACCCTAGTAATTTGGTTAGTGAGACGGGGGAGATAGGGGTATTATCTAATGCAGAAAGAGAGAATGGGGAAGTAGGTGCTGCTACTTTGGATGAAAGAGTATAAGTTGTGTCTTTTTAGGATTTAGTATTAGCTGGGAGTTTGTTAGCCAGGTTTCGATAGATAAGAACGCATTTGATGATCAGCAATCCATTCACTTAATGACTTCAACTAATCTGTCATCCCTTGCTAAGTTTGATTCCATGCCAATGTGCAAAGAATGCTTGGAAAACCTTTCTCCCTGAAAATCAACACACCAAAAAGCTCTCCTCATCATATATACAAACTGATTACATGTCATCACCTTGCCCACTACTGATTAAAACAAAGTCCTGAAGACTTCCAACAAGAGATTCCAGCAATCTACAAATGCCGCCTGCTACATCCAAGAAAAATTTCAAATTGCTTTGACCCACCTCCTGCCAAAATGAGATACCATTAAATCAATCCAAAGGGACAAACAGAATGCCAAGTCTCCTATATGAATTTACTAGCCCTTACCCAATGGTGTTTACATTTTTAACCCCTTAACCAATTTGCCAGCAACCTACAGAAAGAACAGCCAGGATGCAAGGTCCAACAGGCAAAGTTCATCAGCCCTAAAGGCTCCATGACATCCCTAATCTGCACCATCTTTTTCCTGTTGTCGAGGCCATCTTCACCCTCAACATCCCTACCTTCTCAATGGGCTGACAATACAACCTCTGTATGTCATCTGCTGACAAACCAAACAAGAACAATGCCTTGGCAGGGCACTCCAATTTCTGCGTAGCCTCCCAGTTACTTCTTAGGGACCAAACCCAAAAGTGACCCTTAAAATTGACAACTGGAATGTAATCAAATGTATCTAATAACCTACCAGCCTGCAGCACTTTCCCACCAAGAATTCTATAATATCTTCCTTCCCCCACACTAAGTGCAAATTCTTACCAAGTGAACCAATCCCACAAGTCTCAACCTTAGTAAAAAAACCCTTGGAGAACCCCTTTACCAACTCTACCGCAACCTTCTTATCCATACAGTTAACAAGCATACGCTTCTAGGTCAGCATCTTAATGGGTGACTGAGAAACTTGATCCCATCTCTCTGAATTCCAAAATGCCAATCCTCACCATTGTCCTCAAAAATTAACTCTTCCAAAATGCATGTAACCCTTCAGGTGATGGATAGCTGCCCTCCTGACCACAGATGATCATACTTTAATAATACTGATGTCTTAGCAAGCACACTAAATCAGTGAATGCACCTTTGCAAAAGTTGAACAACTGTGAGAAAAGTGGCAAGCCACCCATGAACAATGTCTGGCATTAAACACCCAATATACACCTAATCCTTTACCTAGAGTCTCCCGCAACATTATCCATCCTGGTGGCTAACGAAATGTCCAGATCTCAATGATTGATCTACTGCTTTCTGATCACAAAATTGCTGTTCATACCACAGAAATCCCTTTCCCTCTAATAACCTTTGTGCTTCATTAATAATGAAAAAATAAGCCAGGAGTGGCACGGCCATCGAATTGTCCTTCTCTAGTCACACCACCATGTAACACACATAACATAACACCCAGTTCTCCCATGTCTTGGCTCACAGCCTTTCCACTCTCTGCTGGCCCCAAGGCCAATATAGCTGCTAGAAAGTCTTTGTTATTTGCCATTTCAGCTTCCATCAAACTCTGTACCTCTTCTCCATCAATTAATTCAAAAATAGCAATGTATTCTCCTTTCTAGAACTTCTGAAAAAAAAAACATCCTTCTGCATCAGTGATTGCCTGAGTAGTTAGCCATTCCCCATATGAGTCAAAAAGTCAGACCTCACCTTGTGTTGTGACTCTTCCCTATCTGCTCTTGACCCAAAACTGCCCATTGATGACCTCATGCAAGGTTCCCTGCCTGCTTCCCTCTGGACTTGACAATCCCTACAATAATCTGTCACTTCCCCACTGTACCTCCAAGCTCCTCCTGATACTGGCTCAACTTCCTTCTTTCTTTCATCCCATTGTAGACTACGTCCACCCTTGAGCAATCAGAAATGCCCATATGTACACCCAGTAAAGTATCATTACCTGCAACTTTGTCCTGTCCTTCTCCTCCTGATGCAGTCTCCATCATAGCCTTGACCACCGACTCTTGTGGTCATCTCACCCATGTTGAATTGGCAACTGCTGCCTGTTCATTAGTGACTGACTTCTTTTTGCACCGTGGGATGGTTTGGGTTCTACTGCTGTTGTTCCCTCCATCTCATTTGCCTCTTAAAGCAATTCTACAGCTTATGCTTATGCCTCCATGTCTGCCACAAGCTGTTTGTCCTAGCCATTCCTTGTACCAAGTCCAACAAGACCAGAATCTCACCAAGAATCCCAGACTGCCATACCACCAAGCACAACCACAAGTAATCCATTCACCACAAAGCACAAGAGCACATTCAACATCTCTCCATCAGCAAAACCAACACTGTGCCATACCCAGTACAAAGCCACACCATCAACTATGAAATGACTCACCGTACTGCATCCTAGAAACTCACAACCCCAGCCTGCATACCATTGACTCCTTGTACAGCTGATAAGGCAGCTTTCAGTCCTCAAATCAAGCCCTAATCCAGGTCCATCTACATATTCATCTGAACACATATCCATGAAGTCAAGGACCTGTGCCACAAACTGCACCTCCTCTACTCAACAGTCACCATCATTGGCAATTCCACCATCTGTGCCCCCTCAGAAACATCCCCACTAATACCAGAAACACAAAAATCTATCTCCGACCTGTACTCTGACATTCCAAACAAACTAGATTGCATCAGGGACAAACCCATGCCCTGCACTGTGTATAGCCACCCACCTGGACTGGCACCATGTGCGAACACCTTCACAACCACCCATCAACAGATTCAATATTTGCATATGCATCCTAGGTCGAATGTTGTTTTCTCTCAAAGAAAAAATTATCAACAGAATGCAAATGACACTCGACCAGAGGTAAAATGATGGCATTTGAACAACATCAAAATGCATTGCAAAAACATGTCAGAGCAGTTCTAGAAAAGGAATTCACCCCTTTTTTCCACAAACAGGCCATGGGAGTAAAATGAGGAAGAAAAAACAACATTGTGGCTTTACAATTGAGAACACAAGATGGTAAGACCAGAAGAACAAACACCACGATCCTCACTAACAGGTAAAAAAAAACAACAATGTTGTTTCAACAATCACTACTGAAGAGGGATTTGTAGTTACAGATATGTCACAACTAGATCAAACTTACTACACATTTGTAGTGTAAAGGTATGGACTCAAACAAAGCCACCGATTCACAGTTAAGCACAGCCACAACTGTGTACAGTATGTGCAGCAACAGTCTGTTACTCTCAGCTGCTTGTCAGCCCATGGATAGCCCAAGAAACTGCCGCTCCCACAAGCCATATACCACCAATGAAAACCAAAACAGAGAGAACTTCACTACTGTTTCATAATGATTCATGTCACCTAGAACAAGAGGTTTTGTGTTAGCAAGGTTCTTCTGATGAATATGCAATTCGAAACTCAAATACCCACAGTCAGCGACCTCAGTGTCCTGCCAAAACCATGCTAACACAACATTGTACCACCCTATCAATGCAACTTAACCACCAGTGCAAAAATGGACAAATAAACATGTTTCCAGTGCTATTACTTCTAGCTGAAGGAAGAGTTATCTCTGGGAGTATGTGAGGGAATTTTCCTCAGACTAAATGACCTTGTATAATTTGTCTGACTTATTACTGTTTCTTTCTTCTCTTTATTTTTATATTTTAGCACACATTATGAATTCCAGGCCACTGCCCTTATCACTCAACCCACCCCCAAGAATCCTACCACAAAGACCTACCATGCTCTTCCCTAAAAGGCAAAGGGAGAGCAGAAAAAAAATTATATATATATATATATATATATATATATATATATATACATAGATATGTATATATCTGTATCTATCTATATATCGTGAAGTACAGATACAAATCCAGGAACAAAAAACAGAAGCCCAATGCTCAGTAGCTTTAATATCAAACACAAAGCTTTCAAGTACAACTCTTCGTCAGTGTGTGAAATTCAAAACCACAAATAGATCAATTTATACAGCAAGACAGCCAATAAACTCACACATTTAATTAACAACATTTAAAGTGTCCTCATTTAAAATAGTTCTTTAGCAGAATAAAAACATATTTTCAAAAAGTATTTTGATACAGATATATGTTTTGCTAATGAATTTGTTGAAATGTTCCTTTGGATATTTGTTAAGCGACAATTCATGAGAGCCAGTCAGTTAAGTACTAGAGATGGGATATTTCTTAAGGAAATTGAAGGGAATGCCTTAGATTTTAAAAGCAAAGGCTACAATAGTAGCCTTATTGAACAATCTAAGAATGAAGTTAGTCAGATAAGATATGGCATAGCTATGCCTTATCTTGCAAGGGAAAATAGACGTTCAGCTGATATTCAGCCAGCTAGGAATAAGAATGCAGATGGAATTAATTATCTAATGAAATATAATAGACATACAGATATGATACAGAGAATTATTAGGAAAAATGGGACTATACTGTCATCAAATCAGGAAATTAATGAGTTAGTAGGAGAAAAAACAAAATTTATTTTTAAGAGATAAAATAATCTTAAACAGCTTCTTATTACAAAGATGTGAATAAAAGCAGATCTACTAAGAATTTTAGAAGTAATAAAACAGGCACTGCCCCCTGTTTTAATTGTGTACACTGTGTAGATATCAATACTTATACAACTTTTAGACATCCACTAAGTGGAAAGATATTTAAATTTACAGCCAGAGCTACGTGTAGTACAGAGAATGTGGTTTATCTTACCAACTATATTCAATATAATTGTTTCTATGTTGGCAAGACGAACAAAAAATTAAAAGAGAGGATACGTGTCCATTTATCAGATATCCGAAGGAACATTTTGACAAATGCATTAGCAAAACATATATCTAGTAATGGGCTACAGCATAAGTTTAAGTTTAGAATTTTACAAGTAGTTCATATGAATGATAGTGGTGGGGATATTAAAAATAAAACTGAACTGATCGAATATAAGTGGATAAATTATTTCTGTGCTGATAACCTTCCTGGGCTGAAATATAATGTTAATATTAAGCCCATTTTAAAGGACAGACATGATTTGGTTTGAAAATTGAATAATGAAGTATATTATTATTTCTTGCACTTTTTGTAAGTGCATGCTTTTATAAACTGTTTTTAGAAATGCTTTTTGAAAATATGTTTTTATTCTGCTAAAGAAGTATTTTAAATGAGGCACTTTAAATGTTGTTAATTAAATGTGTGAGCTGCTTGACTGTCTTGCTGTATAAATTGATTTATTTGTGTTTTTTGCATTTCACACACTGACGAAGAGTTGTACTTGAAATCTTTATGTTTGATATTAACGCTACTGAACATTGGAGTTCTGTTTATTGTTCCTGGACCTCCAGCACTTATCTATTAATCCAAGGCCTACCTGACCACTGCACTACCTACAGGTCATCTTGGATGTAATCCTGCACTGTAACAAGTTCACGCTAAAATCTTTTTTTTCCATAATCTTTATTTAGTTTTGCATGTAGATACAACATTACCAATGAAGAACAATAGTAAATTGTACAAGTAAGTAATACTGGAATAAACCAAGGAACAAAGAAAAATAACTATATTACATATATTTACAACAGTGTCATTCATCTAAATAAACCAGGTAATCAAGCATACAAGTACATGGCTAAAAAAAAATTAAGCCAAGAAAGTGAAGGCAAAACAGAGATTAAAAAGAGAGGGGGAGAGAGATTCTGTTTATTAAATTGTTGATGTATTTTGAAATAATTCAATACACCTTTTAGAGTTGACTCAAGAGTCGAAGAACAAAAGAGTATTTGTCAAGAAACGGATGTAGAAATACTATAGGTTAAGTATCTAATTTAAAATATGATTGAACAGTAATTCCCAATATTCAAAAAATTGAGTTTGCCTTTACGATTAAAGATCACAATTTTTTGTGCTAACAGGTGTTTAATCACCATTTGTTTGAACTGCCCCATGAAATTGCTGATCCAGTTGGATACAATAAATAGTTTAATTAACAAAAAGAAGGTAATCAAGATATGGGTTTATGTTGACGATAAACCTGGGGGAGGTATGTGTAGTATTGCAAACTCCCATGACAGGGTGTATTTTTCATACCCCATTTTTTGGAGTTGGATCATTAGAGAGTTCTAGAAGTTACAAACACATTTACAACTCCAAAATATATGAAGTAGGTCAGCGTTTTGGGATTCACAATAAGGACAAAATGGTGGGATGGAGGGAATAAATGTGTGCAGAACTATGGGAGTAAAGTATGTATTATTAAGAATCATAAACTGTGTGTACATCAGTTTCTCCAAGGGGATTATTTTAGAGGTTAGTTTTATAGATTACTTTATTTGGTGTTTAGAGATAGCAGGGTCTATTTTAAGCCAATAATTTGAAAATAGAGTACTATTTTGATATTTGATAGCAGTTATCAAGTTATAGGTATTTGAGATCATTTTTTCTTTAGTAGCATCAGTTTCCACAGAGAATTGCAGGTCTCTATATCCCTATCTGTTAACTTATTATTGAATAAATAACCAAAGCATGATTCTTTAATCTGTTTTAAAATAATAGCATAGCTTTTGAGTAATATAAGTTTATCTCTTATCTCTGTGAAAGTAGAATTGCGAAAAGGAAGGAAATTGAGGATTTGTTTATTTTTTAATAATGAAAAGTTTAACATTGAGTTACTGAGTTTAAGATTTGGGTTGAAATGTAAGGATTGCAGGGTTTCCAAAGCAGCAGATAAATTTAAAGATGCATAGAGTTTTTGTAAGCTGATTATAAAAAATGTTATTGGAGTGATTACTTATAAGTTATCAGGTTTCTTTTATGAAGAAATGGAAGTGCTTTGGGATTAAAGTTGAGGACTTAATATAATTATAATCTAAGTTTACCCAAAGAGGTGACCATATGTTGTCAGTCAGGGCATGTTCAGTAATCTTTATAATTCTATTGCTATTAATGATGTCCAAATATAATCTACAGTCTGGTAAATTAAGACCCCCATTTAGTTTTGGCTGTATTGAATTATGGTACAATACCCTTACAGATTTTGGGTACCAAAAAAATTGAGCCAAGAATAAATGTAATTTTTAAAGAATTTATTATATACTATCACTTGAGAAGCCATGAATATATACAAAAATCTAGGTAGTATGCTCATCTTGACAATTGCAACTTTTGATAGGAAGGATAATTTTATGTTATCCCATTTATTACAGTCTTGTGTTATATTTTGCCAAATTTTTAAAATGTTGTTTTGATAAAATGCGGTCTTATTTTGACAGAAAGAAATCTCCAGATATTTTGTGGATTGTTTTATTTTAATTGTGGTTGGACTGGGATACAATACTAGTAACTTGGATGAATTTAAGGGTATATTGTGGTTTTATCTTGATTAAGTTTATAATTAGATAAGTCTGACAAAGTTTCAATAGCCTTTAGTAATTTTGTGATATTGAGAGAAACAGCTAGATGGAGGCCACCACAATGTAGAAATAAAAATAAAGTTGATTTATTTATGTAACGAATGCTTTCACGTGCATCCAAAGCATGCTTCCTCAGGTTTATACAACTTCATTGCATTGAGTAGCTTTTATATGCTACCAAATCATTCATCAAGCAATCTAATTCAATTAATCAATAAAGACATTTATCAATTAAGCTTGCTAGAATCTAATACAATGAGATGCAGCAGTTTAAAAACAGAAGTAGATGAAATAGAAAAATACATATATATTAGTTCCTTAAAACATGAACCAATATTATCAAATTTTAATCTAGCATATAATATATAGTAATACTACCAAAAACCTCTAGAAATAAATCATGAAATGTATAAAAAAGAATAATACAAAACCTATCTAAAACAAACTTACATATCAAATATATTTTTAAATGTATTACATATATATGCATAAAAATATACTATATTTCATCATTTCAAAAACAGTATTAAATATGTTTATGACATTATATACTATTAATTACTTTCAATCACGTGCAGTTAAGATAGGTTTAATACTGATATATTGATTTAAACCTGGTTCAATATGTGCCATTAATCTCCAAATCCATTTTAATTCCACAGTTTCTAAATAATTCATCCTGTCTCCTCCTCTTTTATTGAGGCCTATCACTTGTATAACTCTAAACCTAAAACTATGGTTAGGTTGAGTAGCCACATGTTTAGCTAGAGCATTGTTCAAATTTAACCTCCTGATGTCATATATATGGTTATATACTTGATCTCTTAGCCTTCTTGTAGTCATGCCCACATAAAATGCTGGGCATTGTATACATGTTGCTAAATAGACAAGATTAGTGGTTTCACAAGTGGCATAAAAATTAGGTCTATAAATATAATTAAGAAAGGGATGGACAAACTGATCATCACTGGCTATGTACTTACACGTTGCATTTATTACATGAAAATGTGCCATATCTTAGAATTCGTCTGTCTATTCCACTAATTAATGGACCAACTTTATCAATACATAAGAGCCTTTTTAAATTCTTACTGTTTCTATACCTAAAACTAGGTGTTGTCCCTATTAATCTATGACATCTGCCATCTACAAGTAAGATATTCCAGTTTTTCCTAATAATGTCAGTTACATAAGTTATGTCACTAGTATATCTTGTAGTAAAAGATATCCTATTTAAGTCATAGTGTGTTCCATGTTTATATATGGCTCTAGGATGTCTGTAGACAGCAGGAGCCTCTATGTTCATATGCATATCATTCATATCAGAGCAATCTTGCTTACATAATGAGACATTATAGCCTCTCTCTTGAAATAATACCCTTAGATGAGCAATCTGTAAGTCCCTATCACTATCATCTCTACATAAGCTAGAAATTCTCTTACTCTGACTCCTAACAATGTTGGGGAAGATTTGTCAGACTTATCTAATTATAAACTTAATCAAGATAAAACCACAATATACCCTTAAATTCATCCAAGTTACTAGTATTGTATCCCAGTCCAACCACAATCTGAGCTTGGCAAAGTGAAGTATAGGTTTAGGTCACCGGCAAAGGCTGTTAGGGATATTTTGGTACTAAAGAATGTTGGGGGATTCTGATAAGCATGTTGTTTGATAAGTAGAAACAGGAGTTCTAAATATAGTAAAAAGGTAAGGGGATAATGGGCAGCCCAGTCTTGTCCCATTTTAATAATAATTCTGTTTGACAGTTTTTTATTCATGGATTATATAGGCTTTATCATATAGGGTTTTAATAAGTTGAAATGAGCTAGGTGGAAAAGCAAAATAGGGTAGAATTGATGCTAAAATATTTTACCTTACCCAGTTATGATCACACAAAACTAGTTAAGCCCATCATTGCATTTACCTCATTTCCTCCCAAATCTCCTACTTTCCAAATTTACCCCTTCCATCTGCACCACACCAGCTTTCTTCCACTACCATTTTAACTCCCCTTTACTATACCAACCTGACCCTCACCAAACATGTCCCTGGACAAATTGGTTTGTTCCGAAACCTCATTTAGAATTATGTGATTACTTTCCTTATTCAAGTTAGCCATTCTCATATCTAGAAAGTGTAGCACAGACGAATAAGGTTGTGAATTGCTAATGATATTCAAACTGTAATCCTGGGTTTGATTCTCACAGTCTCTCTTTACCTGCAGTGTGACTATGAGCATGTAATTTAACTGGTAATTACTTTTGAGAAATCAATGAAATATGAACCTATACCTAATGAAGCTACCTTTTTAGTGAATAGCTAGAATATAAGTAACAGAAAAAACATGGGCTTTAGAAACATTCTCAGTATCACAGTGAGCAACTGTGTCTGACAATGACCATGAGCAGTGAAGGGTTAACAACCTATCAGCTTGTATTTTATTCTAATTATGGTATAATGACATGGAACATGTCTGTGTATGTGTATGGATGGGAGTATAGTTAGTTGATGGTGCAATTCTAAGCAATTTAGACTTTTTAGTGCTATATAGTTGTGGGTTCTGAAAGTGGTATTTGATGCTAATTTTACCACTTCATTATAGTGTTGTTCAAGTTTTGCTTTTGTGGTGACTGTAGGTTAGTAAAGATGGGTGGACCATAAAGTAGTGAGGAAAGGAAGTAAGTAGTGACAAATGTTGTTTTAGTTGCATTGGTGAAAAGTATTTGGTTCTTTAAAGACTCCCTAGTTTTTGGTGAGTTTTTAATGCAGTTTTGTATATGCAGGTCAAATTTAAGATTATCATGAACTATAATCACTAACACTTGCTGTGAAAAGTGACTTCAGTGGTTATAATATTAAGAGAAAGGATTCTAAATCTTGTTTTTCATGAGCTAAGGATTTGTGGGGAAAAATAATTGTTTTCTTTTGGGTACAGCATGAAAACGACTCAGGAAGCTTTAATAGTGATTGGGTTATTAAAGCTTCCTAATTCATTTTTTGGAGATGTACCAGGTTGCCTGATGAGCATATGAGTATGGAGTCATCTGCATATTGTATAAGGGAAGCCTGTTGTGTGGATGTGTGGAGGGTGTTGGTGTGAATGTTCCAAAGAAGAGTTCAAGGATAGAGCCTTGTGGTACACTGGTAGTGAGTGGGAGTAGGACAGAAGGTGGATGCCTAAACACTGAAGACAGAGTTGGAGTGGCCACAATACACATGCCTGTATGCACTATGTGAGCACAGTGGGATTATTGTCATGCAAGTTGCCTCAGAACATGGTCATCAAGCAAGACAAATGGGAAATGCAGTCTTTCATGTTAACTCACACAGCCACTAAAACACATTTCACATCAGCAAAGACTTCATGGTGGTATCCTATGCCTATTTGATTGTCCTGCAAATTATTTGGGCTACCGACATTGAGACATTTAGCTCAAGTGAGGCGAATACCAATGCCATCTATGGCCACCATCGCATTAAACACCCCTGTCTTCCCTGTTCTCGGGGAAACTAGCAACTATGGACTACAGCAGAAAGATATCCTTTCAGGCTAAACCTGCTTGTGATTCCCTGTTTTTCACTGTGGGTTTACCAGACACCGACACCATTTCCACTGTTTGGGCTAATGATCTGGTTCCACATTTCCTATATCCAGAATAATTACTGTGCCTCCTGTCAGTGACAAATGTCAGCTGCCATCATTGTCAGAGTTAGAGTCATCTCCAACATCAGGAGGTGGTATTTCCACAATGGAGATGCCAGATAATATGTCACCTGTGAAGACAACAGATGAAAATATTAACAGCAAGTAAGTAAGATGACATAGTTACTTTAATTCTGGTGAATGAGTGTGAAATTCCTGAGTACTGCAGTAGAGCATAAAAAGTTGGACCATACCTTGCACTTCTGATTTGAAGACTTGAGGTTCCTATCTTAAAATGGATAAAATATGAAGTGATATGCTATCTCCAGCAATTACATAGATTCTTTGTTTGTTACAGTAAGAAAAGGTGCCATTGTGTCTGAGGACTCAGCAGATGTCATAGACATTCCCTGCCTTTTGACATCGGGACTACCAAGTATCTCATTTCTATAATAAGAACAATATACGCAAATAAGCATGGAAGGAAGGAAAAAAAGGCATTCTGATTCATTCAGCTGGGATTTATCAGAATTGTTTTCTTTTAGCCTGGCATTATCTCTGGCTCCACAGACTCCAAGCATACCTGGCTCTGGTGACCAGTGTGAACACCACTACAGTGACCTGCAGAGAAGCTATTCTGACCTCCTTAGGTGGTAGGAAGAACAGGTCAGAGTAAGACTATTATAAGTATCCATGTGGTCTACAGGCACATAGATACATGTCCTGCATAGTACAATATGGGAGGTATGCATTATACTGACTGGTATACATTGTTTTACATCTCCAGATGTCATGCAGGAGAATCACCTTCTTTAATGGATGGAAATGGAAAGGCTTTCTTGGAGCAGTGCTGCATATCACTTACTTTTTTCTTTCTTTCTGTATTTCAGATTGTGTTTAGAATTTATATTATTGCCTTGGGTATCTGACAATAAATAGTATTTGTGTGTGTCACTTTGGACTATTAAATGTGGGTGTTCTTAGTGTAGTATGTATACTATTCAGTGTATGAAGATTACAGTTACTGAAGTTGTCTATGTGTGACTTTTTACAATTTAATTCCTCAGTACCTGCATTTGTTTGAGAAAAGGATAGACATAGAAAGATAGGTGGCCACAAACTCATTATAATGTTCCAGACCTTTATAGGCAGATTAGTAATCCTGCACACACCTATCATAGGTACAAGTATACATGTCAGAATGGCTACTGGTGTCCACCCTGTTAAGACTTTGTGGCATTGCAGCCTTTACATCATAGATTTAGTCAGACTGCAGCTTTATAAAGTTGTAGTTAAATATTTGTGTAATGTCATTAAAAACAGGAGATTCACAGATATGTTATACTGATGCTATGCAAATTTCTCTCTCTCTTTCTCTCTCTTTCTTCTCTTCCTTTGTCACTATCCTTTTTTTCAAAATTATTTTATGTTTATTTTATTTCTCTCCATTTATGTTGAAATGATGTACCACTGTATCAATAACAGTGCCTGTAGCAGGGTCGAGGTTTACAATCCCTCCACAGTCCCAGACATCATCCATGTTTCTCCAACTCAAACTGCAGACTGCCTTTCCTGTGGTTGCATCAGGGGTCAGAAGGTGACCTCCTCTCCTGCCCCTGGTGGTTCCTCTCTATTGAGATAATCACTGTTCACTCTAGTGGCATTGCCAGAGATTGTCATTTTTTGAGATCCAGTGAGATGTTAGAGGTGATAGGTGAGATATTAGACCAGTAACTGGATGACTGCAATGACCACCTGGAAATGCTCATCTTATGACTTGTACAATTACAAAACTGCCGGCTTCACCATCAACAACTGAGGCATAGCTTTGTGTGAGGAGTAGTCAGGGTGCTGTCTGTCATCAGCCTGGGTATCTCAAAGTCAGTGGGATGTGGTTTGGGATACTGGTTAAGGTGTTTATCTCACAAATACATGGTACAGAGTTTTATTCTCACCTTTGAAAGAAAAACTGACTAGGCTTAAAATGATCCACAAAAGTAGCTAGCCTAGTAATTACTTATGAACCTATTGAATAGCATACCAATCCTGATGATCACTTCCCTTGTTTAGCAATGCCTTCCTCTTTATTGTCCCATTTTCCTCCTCATGCATATCTTTCTTTTTGTGTATACATCTAAATCCAGTGTCCAGCCTTACACTCAGTGTGCAACCACCCAATTTGTCAGTCTTTGTCTATGTCATATGTTTGCATATTTGTACCAGCTACTGGCCCTCAGCTTCATTCCATTCCATCTTCTTCCCTTACAGCTGTTATTGTTAAGGAAAGTATTTTGCACCCCCTTGTCCCTACACTCATCCTTACCCTACATGTTTCCTATGCGTATTGTCCTCTGCTCGGTGCTCTTTTTCAGACTGTCCTATACTCCATTATCTCCCCCTTTTACAATCAAAAGACGGATTCATTTAATACAGTCACCCCTTTAATCTTGCATGCTGCTTTTTTCATCTTCCTCTACCTTAGTGCATGTATATATGCTGAGGAATGTGCCTTCTCTGTGCTGCAACTGTGGCTTCTCCTCTGTCTCATGATAGGTTCTGCTCATAGTTTAAGCAGATTTATCAATTAGCTGTGAACAAAAATGTCAGTTTTCACTTTGGCAATTCATAATGAGCTTTTGGCCACATCACTCTATGAACTGTACCTTCAGGAGGAAATCCATGGTGGTGGGGTTAGGATATGTCTGATTTCCTGGATAAAAGTAGACTTGAGGCTTATAAAATGTATTACCATTGGAAAAGTAATCATTTTCTGTAAATGGTAGTTTCTTTCATTATCTCTAAAATAGTGCGTAAACAACTGTGGCTGTCCTCCAGACAGGATATTAACCATCAGTGAAGTTGAAGCACTAAGAGTGTACAATTGTAGCCACCAAACTCTTTCTCAAATATTTAAATGCAGTTTGATAGTTCCTTAAATGTGATATAGTCTAATGAAAAACAAATTGATTTGTTGATCTCTACACTGTTTATGACATACCTTATAAAAATTATAAGGCACAAAACACTATAATTAGATTATAGGAACATATTAATAAAAACAAGATTAACGGATAATCTCAAATACATAAATAAACTAATACATGTCCAATAATCTATAATCATTGTAAAATAATTCAATTAAAATTATGCAATAATGAAGACTGCAAGTAGTGCTTTCACATCAAAATGAAAATGTATGTAGATATATATAAAATCTCTCTTTTTTACATTTTTTACAGGGGAGGCAAGCCCTATGCACCATCCACACCCCTGAAAATTATATATACCAACTGCAAGATTGAACTACTGTGAGTATATGGGAAAATTTCCTGATACTCACTTTAGAGAGATCTCCACTCAAAAGCTTTGAATTTTAAAAAACTCAATCATGTGGTCTCGACCATATGTAGTCCGAGTTTCTGAAAACATGACCAACTGATAGGGACCCATACAAATGTGTGTATATATATATTTATATATATATATATATATATATATATATATATATATATATATATATATGGGTCCCATTCAGTCAATCAAACTTTTAAAAGTTTGAAGCTCATATGGCCGAGACCATATGATCAAACTTTTAAAAGTTCAAACGGACTGAATAGAGATCCCCGTACAGTGCGGAACAGAAAGATTTTCCTTTTCCGCAATGTAGTGCATTCTCAGAGTTGGTATATTTAAGTAGCAGAGGGTGTGCGGGATGCAGGGGGGCTTGACCCCCTGCTATGCATGTTTAGTTTTGTTTTAGTTTTTTTTGTTTTGTTTTGTTTTCATTCAGTGTTCAAACTTTTAAATGTTCAATGTTATGGTCTCGGCCATATGGACTTTGAACATTTAAAAAATTGATCTACTGAAGTAGATCCATATATATATATATATATATATATATATATATATATATATATATAGATATATATATATATATATGTTATTATTTATATAAAGGAAACAAAGACATAATAAACAAAAACAGTTTATAATTGTTAATATTGAAGTACGGGCGTCATGTTCCATAATAACAATGATCAGAAGTTTTTAAAAAATAAACAAAAAAAGTAAATAAATAAGAATGAGAAAAGCAAACATTTAGTAATGACTAAGCAGGAAAAGGTTATTAGACACTACAAATGTATCATCTTAAGTCTCATACTATATATAACTACTCACAAGGCCATTATATACAACATGACACAGCTGTTTAAAAACAAACAAACAAAAAAAGACAAATTTAAAACTAAGCTTTGTATGCTGAACAGTGATTCATAAAATATATTATAAATACTGAGTCATTATGTACAGGACCAGAACTCAATATTTAAGAGGCATAACTAAAATAAGCATTATACACGTGATATAAATGCTCTCTAGAAGTTCATTCCAATAAGATGCCACTTAATATTATGTTTCATATGCGCCCTCTTCTGTCTCATTATTTCAGAAGGGATACTATCCTAAACTTGAGCAACAAAAGGCAAACTTATTTGAACTGAATTTGTGATGCTGCATTTGTGCTCATCTGAAAAATGCCACAACAATAAGGACACTAACCACTGTCGAACATTTTATATATATAAAACAGTAAATATTTACTTTTATGCACAGATACTACAGCAAAAAAAAACTGTAGCTCAAAGTGACTATGTTGGTAGAAGGAACCAATTACACAAATCCACACACACACACACACACACACACACACACACACACACACACACACACACACACACACACACACAAACACACACACACACACACACACACACACACACACACACACACACACACACACACACACACACACACACACACACACACACACATATGCAGTAACTAATAAATAGGTTTAATACAATAACTTCCATCATTATGCTGCAATGAAAGCATACTGCTTCAGCAAGTAGCAGGGATAGAAAGACAAATCATATACAGAATCATATGAAAAAGTATACCAGAACTGTTTTAGGTGTGCTGTAGAATGTGATTAAATGGATCATTTGGCTTAAAAATGCCTGCATATTCCATAGGTTCTCCTGACTGCAACTTTATATAATTCTACTTTGAGTATAAATGTTGCTCAGGTGAACACACCAGAATCTAAATGAAATTGTTCATGCTATTAAATCCACTCAGTTTTGAGGTTAGATTCCCTCACTCTTGAATGATCTATGTCTTTCATAATCCATCCTTTTCATTCCAGCTTTCCTCTAAAATAGCTTGCAGATGAGAAAAGTATAGTAGATAACCTACATTTTGAAATGCCTAAGCAAAGAAAGCATGTTTAGGTAATATAGGCTAAACTACAGTCTAGGCTACAATCTAGACAAATAAACAATAAAACAAACTGAAAAGTAAAGTAAAGTAATAACCAAAATGGGACTGGTACTGCAAAATGGATAGAACTGTAGAGATCAGGTATATTTTAAAAAAATATTTGAATAGGGGTAATAAAAACTGTTATTTGCTAAATAAATTGGTTTTGAAGAAAACTGCAAAAAGATGTGTGGACTTTGGTGCATTACAGGATAAAAGCCTAGACTTTGACCAGGATGAGCCAACTTTCAGTAGCATCTTACATACTGGCAAAAGCTTGAAAGTTGTTAGGAAGTTAAATGCTTTGGTTAGCTCACCTACTCTTGGATGATAATGTGGTGACTTTGTGGACAGCCAGATATCCAAAGCAAGTCAATCCTTTCACAGAGGCTTTTGGTGTGGTAGAAACGTAGACTTGGAATCTGAAGCTAGTGACGGCAACTCCTGGGAAATGTGTAACAGCATGCAGCCATCAGGATGGGGCAAATAATTCCTCAGGGTGCTGTGGTTTCTGAGTCAGCCACCAAAGGAGGCATTTAAGGATGCAGCAGCAGAAATTATCTGATAATTTAAGAATCTGAATACCTAGCATGGTGTGATCTTATAAGCGGATTAAGGATAAGGCATTCCTGAAAGCTGACGATCCCTTGGGGCACTAGACCAGATTGTCTGGTGAAAAGTCTGCGGCAAAATGATCTGCGTCATCTTCTGGATGTCCACATTCACAAAGCAGTCCTTGTAGCTGTCTGGATGCCTCCTTGCATATAGCTCTTAGACTGTCTTGAAGTGGATTGATGGTGACTTGACAAAGGAGATAAAAATCAGGTATAAAAAATTAAGGAATCGACTCATCCAGGATGGACAAAGTAAGTTAGGTGTGTGCAGTTCAGGCAGATTTCAGTCTGTTGATGGCACTATAAGAAGAATGGCATTCACAAAACAGGTTTAGGAAAATGTTTCAGAAGGCCTGTATCATTCCGTAGGGCTCAGTAGAAACAATGTAAGCTTTTTCAGTATGCAAACGATTGCTACAACAAATAGTAAATTGTTTAAAGTTTATTTATAGCCTGTAATCACCACAATGGAGGGAGTATATTTCCTCACATTTATACATGTTCTAGTGTCAAAAATGTAGAAAGAATTAACTTTGTGGCTAACTGGACAAAGTCCTTACTGTAATCATTTGATGCAAGATTAACTAGTAAGCTAGAGGTGATGAAGCATCTATTGAGCAAAGGTCAGTAGAGCAGACAATATTGAGACACACATCCTGGGTGAGGGATAAACCATTCTGGCCTACTGCAATGCCTACATCCACTGGAGAGAAAGATGCACAGGATGCAATATAATGGACAGGGACAAGTGCTTAGTTGTATAAAGCCACATCTATATGGCAGTTTTCATGTGGGTATATGCAAGAACTGGAATGCATATTGAAGAAATTATTACAGGTTCTGTTTCTCTTAGCTTGCACTTTGCACTTCATTTGCTGCGGGAAGAATTAGGACCATGAACCAAAAAAAAAAACTGAGGTCTAAGATATGACCTCCCACAAAAGCTAGTACTGCAGATTGAAATGACTTATAGAACTGATTAAAAGGAGTTCACACATGATGGGAATAAAACATTTGCCCTGATGTGTTCACTAATTTTTCTTTCCTGAGTCACCATATTTAAATTCAACAGCATGACTTAGAAATGGCTGAGTACAGAGATGAATGAATGAATGCATGCTAAGATTATACAGTCAACTCCAGTGAAATAGAATGATAAAACCCTGATTATAACCATGTGACGTCTGCTCACAAAGTTGCCTGGGTGCCCATTTTATCTGGTTGTGGGGAAAGAAAAAGTAACACAGCTAAACTGGTGTCACTTTATTTATTCCACTGGAAAATGGGCACTGCCTGAGAGCACAAACTTACAGTGGTTAATGCAGTTCTGAGCAGTTACTTCAGTTGTGGAAATGAACGGCAATGGTCTGCATTACCTCATCAAAAACCCATGTCAGTGAAAGCCTGCTCGCCAACCAATAAACCACAAACTGTCATTTCAGTGAATGGCCACTTCAGAAAATTTTTTCCTAGGGAAAAAAATTGCTTAACCATCATTCTGAATTTGCCCTTTTCCCCACTGTAGTGCAATCTTAGAGCTGGTATATTTAGTTAGGGGGGTGTGGGGGGCAAAGCCCCCCCACTTTGAAAGGTTTGCAATACTGTGTCTTTTCTGGTTGGCAAAGCAATTTGTTTTCCCCTAGGAAAAAAAAAATGCTGAAGTGACCGTTTGCAGAAATGATAGTTCCCAGTTTATTGGTCAGCGAACAGGTGTTCGCTGACATGGGTTTTCAATGAGGTAATATAGACCCAATGGCAAATCTTTGGTGCCTAATACACCCTGAATAATGATGTATGTTACTGGGTGTTTATGTATTAAGAAAAAGTATATAGTCTAGACGTGTTTAATATCAACATTGGATGATGATTTCAGTAATTAATTCAACATCATGTATTTACTAATTATCATTAAAGAAAGGCTACACAATTTCCAGAAATGTGCTTGTTTTTCTATCAGAGATGCCAAGGGTTAATAAAAACGAGACAATAATTGTTATCCATGAGTCTGAGTGGCTGTCCTCTGTGACTTTTGTTTAATTCACCTAGAGTTTCCCAATGCACAGTATGTATTTCTAACAAAAGGTGTGAAAGTGTGATAAGAGACCTTGGGACATAGGTGGACAGTAGTCTCTCCTTTGATAACCACATCACCACAGTAGTCAGGAAATCCTTCTATGTGGCACACCTCATCACAAAAGGGGTCTCCTCTAGAAAAAAGGAGGTCATTGATCCTCTCTACTCATCCCTCATCAGACCCATTATAGAGTACAATGCCCCGTTAGGCATGTATCTCACAAGACACCTACAACAATTGGAAAGGCCACAGAAATAGCTCACTAAGAAGATTACCAGCCTCAAACAGATGCCATACACAGACCATCTCAAAAAACTCCAGCTCTATTCCATCACATATTGCCTGCTCAGAGGCGATCTCTGCCTAACTTACAAAGCTATGTCAAACCCAGATCTGTTCGACATGCTACACTTAAATAAATCCCAATCTCTCTGAACCACATGCTCCAGGGATCTAAACCTTGCCACCACAATAAACAGAACATGCTGGAGGGATAGATTCCTGTCCCAAAGACTTCCCATACTCTGGAACAAGCTACCCATTCATGTCAAGCAAAGCTCCTCATTGGCCCTCTTTAAGAAAACCTTTTTTTTTATTCAAATGATTTTTATTTTGATGAAATAACGCAATAATTTAATACAATTATAACATTCTGTATTTACAGTATTTACAGTATTTACATTCAACCTGACAAAAAGGATTCAGATAAAAACATTTGTAGTTAAATAATAAGTTAATATATAAACTATGATAGTTAGGAAGAGTTTAGTTCCATCTGTAGGATATCAATCAAATTCAAAACTTTCCTCCACAGACTTTTAACCAATGGCTTAGGAAAAGTTCTTAACTCTTTAGTTCTTTTCTCCATTAGTATGCATTTCTTCAGCGATGATAGGAGTTCCTCCATTGTGGGTGCTACATTAGAGTTCCATCTTCTAGTTATATATTTTCTGGCTATTGCTAACATTGTCCACAACAAATACAGGTCATCTTTCTTCATATTATTACTATTAACAACATTCAATAAAATTAAAGACTTTGCCAAACCTTTGACGAATGGATGGGAAATAGAAAATTCACCCCAGGGATCACCTCTGCACCACTGCTTTACAGGGGCACAGGAAAAAAAATTCTTGGGTGGTGAAAACCAGGGAACCATTTTGGCTAGGCTTATATAGGTCCCAGGGCTGATAGCCTACTACCTAGCTATGAACCTATGAACCTATGTAGGATCTTTGTATTAATCAGAAAAGTGTCGAGAATAATCCTGCCAGGTTGCTCAGGTAGTATTTTTTTAACTAAATATGGATATGTTCTTCAGTGCTAGCATTTTAAATGAAGCATGAGTCATTTGGTAATTATGAAGTCTGATAAATCAGTAGGTCAGACGTAACTGTCATTCACAACTATATACTGGATTTGAGCTTCTTTCTCTTACCCCCTTTTAATAGTTTTACTGTGCCCGCAGCTCCTTTCCACATAAAATTGTCCTTCCAAGTGTTTTGTATAATTTCCTTATCCTGTATTTTTTGTATGCTGGTATTGTGGGTATAGCAGCTGTGTATGAAGCAATAGAAATAAAGGAAGCAAATAAAGAAAAATAAAGGAAAATATAAAAAGACAGGAAATTAAGTGACTTTCCCATTCTTTTATATTTTGCAACTATTTTCTGGTAGGTAACAATTTTTAATAGCAATATGACCCTCTATGTGCGTTAGCATTTATAACTAACTGCAACTATTAAAGCATTAATCTTTGTTTAATTTACTGTAAAAAAAACCCACCCTGTTCATATATTCCACAGAAAACATGTGATCCTCGGGGACAACCTCTAGTCAGTATCATAAAATCTTTATCAAGTTTTGGCTTTCAAACAGGGTTAGGATGCTTATGTGCATAGAGACAGGAGAGAATGACTGTTGAATATATAGATGATTAATATTAAAGTATTAAGATGACAGCAGAGGAAATGGTTCATGTAAACTACCAAATCATCTTCCATTACATGGCCAAATTGTCACTTTCTACACTTCATCATTTCAGCATGACTCCAAAAACTATGAACGAGGTCTTGATTTGTTGTCCTAAGATGATCAATAGGAATAAAGAGACTGAGATAAATGATGACTCTGCTGTTAATTCCTAATAAGAAATGAATGTGACTGCCTGGAAAGATGGCTATTGAAAGGCAAGGTTTACAGTAAATGGAAAAGATGCTTGTGACAGCTGTCTAAAATTACAGGCACATTATCAAAGGCCAGAATGATAGGTAAAACACTGTGGCAAGTGAAGGCTATTGACTATACAAAGTGAAAGATAATGTAAGAAAGGCATAACAATGTTGGCTAACTGCCCCTCATGACTCTGCACTTTACATGAAGCAAATATCTGGTTAGTTCCAAGAAATATGGAGAAATATTTATTAAATATGAAAAAATGTGAACATGTTGATACAAGATTTAGTAGTGTAGATTAGAACATTCTTTTTATTTCTTGTTTCTGTATTATATGTTAACTAATGTAAATAGATCCTCATGCTTTATATCTTCTCTTTCCCTTTGTCTGGATCTGTACTTTATTCCCACATTTCTTTAAGAATGTATTCAAAAATGCCATTAAAGACAAAAAAGAAAATGTTTACCATAATGTTTCCAAGTAGGGTACACTGCAAAACTGAATGCGTCTTTTTTTTTTATTTCTTGTGTTTTCCTTTTCTTATTGTCATTGAATAAAATAAATGTCCTTAACCCAGAGACTGCCCATGCTCTGGAACAGACTTCCCATACATGTCAAGCAGAGCACCTCACTGGCCCTCTTCAAGAGAAATCTTGATAAGTGGATGGGAACTAGAAAGTTCACCCCTGTGATCACTCCAGTGGCTCTACTCATTTCAAGAGACGTAATTGGAAAACCTAAAGCAAGTACAAGCAATGGGAATGAACAGTGCATTAAAGGATAAACAATTCTTTAAAAACAAATGAAAGCAAGGAGCACTTATGCATCATTTAGTGTCTTAGAAAAATGTCATCAGCGATGTCAGAACCTGAGTATACAAGTGCTCTGGATTAGGTGGAACGCTTCGCATTTAATGATGAGCAAAGCCACTTTTCCGCTGTTCCGCATTGAACAGCTGTGGCTCCGCTACACACATTCTGATTGATTTGTGTACCACAGTTACTGTCAATTGGCATCATGGTACACAAACCAATGCATAGTTCTCTGCTGCCCTTCCACTTTACACAGCATTGGCTGTGCTCTACAGTTTTTGATTGGCTTGTACTCCACATTTACAGTCAATCGCGAACGCGGTATACAAGCCAATCAAGTAACGAGTCTCAGAATGACAGGAGTCAGTGACACTGGCACAGATCTCAGAGTTGTGTGACAACACAGTGAACTCAGAGGTAAGTTAATGCTGTCAATGTATGGAGAGCTACCTATGATTCAACAGTAATATAGCTGTTTAAAAGTTATGATTTGTTGTTCTACCGAGTTTTCAGCATTCTGGTGATATGTACAAGCATACACATACACTCTCACAACTTGCATCTGAAAGTTGTTGGCCAGATGATTTAAAGGATATTTGTGCTTAGTAATACTGGCTATTCTCTTTTGTATCAGCTTAGCTAAATAAATTGTAGAAATGATTAATATGTAAAGAATGCTTGCTGTGTTTCACCCTTTTGCTGCCAGTCGTTTTTTCTGTGACTTGTACTGACTTTTGAATGACACTTATTTTGAATAATCGTTGTTGTTGAATGAGCTTCTCTTTAAGAAAGTCAGCTTCCATACGATTAAGAAGATTCTTTGAAAAGGTGATGTGTTTACAGCATTAGCTTTAACAAGATTAAATATTCTGACATTTTCATCAGTAAGAATTAGGTTAGTATGTTGCGGTTTTATTTAATTTTTTTTTTAAAAATCAGACTGTACAAATATTAATATAAAATACCTTACCTTAAATGTGAATTCTCTGTTTGTTTACTTTTGGTCAGGACAGAAGATATCTACTTGAATTTCTGTTCTAGTTCTGCAATATTGAAGTATTTCCTGGTTGTATTTATGAAATGCAGGATTACTGCTGTTTACGTTTTCATCTAGCGCAAAATAATACATGTACTACAGTAGATAAACATTATAATTGATTTGTAATTCATAAAGAATAATAATTCAGTGATAGCTAAAATATGTTGAGGTCACGATAATTTACCATTAGTGTAACTCACCGTGACAAAGGGAGATACTGGCAGCACAGCTGACATCTGGAATTTTGTAAATAATTATATGACATTTGTGAATATCAGCATGAGCTATGTAAGATGCTTGTGTTACAAATATATTCAAACTGTATTTCATGTGTATATCAGACTAGGTTTGTACAGACGTGTGCTGAAATGAAATTTTATAAAGTGCTGAGTTTAAAGATGCATCATTGCTGGAAGAGAACAGAAATGTTCATGCACTATTGCAGCTGTTTAAATGTATATAAAGTGAGTTGAGGACTTGGCCTACTCCAACTTACACCAGGGACTCATGCTAACAGTGAGTGCAGTGTATGTACCCCTATTGGCCAGTATATGCCAGATAAACCCCATTGGTGTGTGTCCAGTTGCCCAGAAAGATAGGAACTAGGAATTTGAGCTAGGCTGTTCATTGGTATATTGGTAGGCTAGAATATCAGATTATAAAATAAAGGTTTTGGATCTGAGAAGTGTCTTATTGAATTTTACAGATGTTCTACCATGCTCCATGGCAATGGCACTTTTCGTGCATTGCGAAAATAGGGTGTTCCACATTTTGACCATTTGTCACACATTGCTAGGGTCTTTGTTTCACATTGGCCTCTTAAGAGGTTAAGACCTATGTTCATAACCTTACGATAACATGAGATAATGCTGTTCTGATGTTAAGAATGAAGAAGCACAGCATCATGATACTGGGGTCTCAGCACAAATGACGATGACAAAGCAAAACACACTAAAGAGAGTTTTTATGCTACAAATAGCCCAGGTATTTTACATGCCCATATGATGTTGGAAGAGATATTACCAGAGGAAATGCAACTGAAACCACTCTCCTGACCATTTTAACAAAAGCATTGGCCAATGTAATGACCAACAATGGGGGCGGCTGCTAGTAACAGACTGCTGGGCTACAGCCCCCCACTTTTGTCATTTATAAAAAAAAAGTTTAATTAGTGATTTTTATACAGTAGTAGCAGTTCAAACTGCAAACTAGTGTGTAAAGCTGAAGATGCGATGTTATGTGGAACTCGGAGCTGCTCACATGCGTGCTTGAGTTTCACTTTAAAAAAAAAAAAAAGAAAAAGAAAACCCTATCTTTTTGTTACCAGACTGTTTTCAAAACAGTCTGGATTGGAAAGACTGCACGCATCAATGAAGATGCTCAAAAGTCATTGAGGTTTTATCCTCAGGAAATTAGAAGCCACCTGGATTGCTAAGTCAGCAGCCACGTCGCGTGATCTGAGTACATGACATGGCTGCTGATTACTCCTGTTGCACTTCCTATTTTCTGCGCACTCTTCCTGTGCTTTAACACAGTTAATATGAAAGGGAGAGAGCAAGAGAGACAGATGAGATTGGAGAAAGAAAGAAAAAAAAAAACATGGCTCATTGAAATGTCAGTTGGATTACTGTTTAAGGTAAAAAAAACAAGGATTCATTGGCAAGGAAGAATATTTTGAAATTAACCCCCTCCAAAAAAAAAAAAATCATTAAGTTCTGAGTGTTTTTTTTTTTTTTTTTTTTGGTAGGGCCAACCAGATACTTTCAGCAATATTTTCTTGGCAGGGTTAATGAGATACTAGGGAGGCAATGTGCTTTGGGGACTGTTGATGATTTTCTTTATTTAACTCCGCTGTAACTGTTGATGTGCCGCATACCACTGTAAAAACATGTCTCTTGTAATTTGTGTGTATACTGATCATGTCTAAATAACTAAATGTGTCTGTAATTTGTCTATGTGGAGCTTTTCTCCCCAGGCCTCTGTTGAAAAAGGGCCTTTTTGGCTCAGTCAGAAACCCCTGGTTAACAAATGTAAAATAAATAAAATAAATAATTTAATATAATACACTGGAAGGGTCAACCAGATACTAGTGGTCTTTGTGTTTTGGGTGATGTTGATGACTTTCTTTTTTTATATAGTATCACGGTAGGGTTAACCAGATAGTAGGGAGGCAATGTGATTTAGGGACTGTTGATGATTTTCTGTTTTTTATATAATACACTGGCAGGGACAACCAGATGCTAGTGGTCTATGTGTTTTGGGGGACGTGATTGACTTTTTTTTTTAAATGCAATATCCTGGCAGGAACCAAAGAGACACTAGGTATGCAGTGTGTTCTGAGTGGATGTTTGTGGATGACATGAGTTTTCTTTTTACTTAATAACTTTTTGCAGGGTTAGTCAAGATATATTAGGACAGTTTGTCAATGTTTTGTTGTTGAAACAACCTCTGGTCTTGCATAAGTAAAGCGTGTATGGGTGAACTAAACTAAGATCAGACGCAAATTCTTGACTATGTGATGTGAAAGAAATGCAGTAATGAAACCATGTTTTTTTTATTTTCATTTTTTTAAATTTTGTAGTCTCAAAACAGATTCTTTATGAGGGCAGATGGGATGGGGGCAATGTATACATGTGAATGGAATGACTACAGTTCTAACCTGCTTTGCAAAAGTAATGTGCATTTGAGTGAAATAAGATTGACCACAAGCTCTGAAGTTTGAGTATTGTTTTATGTGAAAAAAAGAATACTTGCTTTAATGACAGTGTCATCTTTTTTTTGTTTTTGTTTTTAACCTTGCTAGATCAAATCAGATACTGTGGGTGGGGTAGGCTATGTGTGAATGAAACAAATGTCCCTGCTGTTTACTGTTGTTGTAATTCTAGCTTTGCAAAACTATAATAATTCTCTTTTTGTACTTTAAGGTGAATGTAAAAATAATTAGCAAGTTTATTTTTTTTCCAAACACCTTTATTGAATTATCACTTCTGACATAGTCAAGTTTGCATTCATATAAAAGTAATCAAACTATATTAACATAACAAACATTATACTTCACATATATTGCTATATTTGACATAACTTAAGCAACATTACATAACATATTCAATTCCTGCCTTTTTTTAAACAAGAAACATATTTATTAAACCATCACTTACTACATAGGAATCATACATTTATATAAATGAAAACAAACCACAATGACACAATCCTAGCTGCAAGTATTTTACATTACAAACCATACTGGCACACTCCCAGTTGCAAACATTATACATCATTTATAATGTACCTAATCTTTCTTACTCAAGAATTACATAGCTCATTTAAGTCCTGCCACCTTTTAGACCTTATTTCTCCCTTGTATGTACTTTTCCCACATTTTCCATTGTTTCCTATGTAGTTTGCTCATACCCTTTTCTAAAGATCTCAATTACAGTTGTTTTATCTCTGTTACTATATTTAAATAAACTTTTAAATGTCACTGTGGAGCTTTTCTCCCCGGGCATCCACTGAAAATGGAAATATATCGAGTTGGACTAGCCCGGTTAACAAATATAAAATAAATAAATAGAATAAATATTCACTACTTCCAGTACATTTGGTTTAGATTTTGATTTCCTTTTTCTAGTAATTGCCCACCATTATTAGACACAGCAAGGCCTTACCATGTCTAGGCAATTCTGATTCTGTACCATAGCTAAAATAATTAGCAAGTTTATGATTAATTCTTAAGGCATGTTATTTCATATCTGTTCATGTATATGCCGAATGTTTCTTTAAAAATATTTCTAATATGTTGGCAGACTATTGAGCATGTGCAATAGTGACTGAACACTTATATAAATTTGGAAGCATGGTCAAGTGTTAATTCCACTGTAACATAGATTCGCCCTTTTGTAGTTGGCCACTTCCCTTTCTAGTTGGCCATGCCCATTCAGCTGCCTCCTGCAGTTCCCCTTTGATTTGAAGTCACCAGCCACCACTGACCAACAGAGTAAGAGAGAGAGAGAGAAAAAGACATATGTGAAGGCAATTACTTGACATTTAATAAATCGATTGAGATGCTATACCTGTTTCAAGGTTGGACACATAACCAGATAGTATCCAAATTAGAGGAAAATGAATAACGCTGGTCCTATTTACTTATGGGCTAGCTGTTGTGGCTTTGGCTGGCCAGTGTCACTTTCCCCTAAAGGTCTTGAAGGGAGTCATGTGATAGAGTATCCAGTAGTGATTGCAATGGACTATGTGAAGCTGCAGTCTTGGGGGAGTATGATAGGAGAATTCACACTGACTCAAGTAGGGAAGGACATGGCTCCTTCTTATAAAAGAAAGGACTACAGACAGACAGGAAGAAATATGTGCCTTTCAAAGTGTCAAATGGCATAATCTTGGAGAGTCATTGACAGAAATGGAGAGATATGGGCCTCTTACAGGGAGAGACTGAGCCAGACAAAAAGAAGGAGATAGTTAGAGGCTTGAAAGCAGGTTAAAAGAGGCTCAGGAAAAGCCTGGAATGGAATCCTTGGACTGTGATCATAAGCAACAGAGTTGTAGCTAGCTATTTTGGCAACCTATGCCATTCGCTGATCTTATCCTCACCTCATATGTCTACTTATTAAACTGTAGCAAACTGCTTGCCTGCTTGCTACATTTGTAGTAGTGGATTGGTATAAATTCTGTCTCACACTGGGCACTGATGCACTTCAGCCCTGACTACATAGGTTCATAGGTACGTACTAGGCTATTGGCCCTAGGGCCTATATAAGCCTAGCCAAAGGTACCCTGGCTTTCGCCACCCAAGAAAATTATTTTCCTGTGCCACTGTCGAGCAGAGCCACAGAAGTGATCCCTGTGGTGAATTTCCTATCTCCCATCCAATCATCAATATTTTTCTTGAACAGTGCTAGTATACCGATTAATTGGCATCTGCTGACTGTGCTCCTTAACATCTTGTGTTCAGGGAAGCTGCTCCCTTCAGTGTGCGCTAGCTATACCTCTGATAAGTAAGGCAAGATTATTTTGTCTTTTGTGAACAACAAGATAATTTGTTTTTCAAAAGACAGGTATGCCTTGTGAATTCTAACAGAAAAGCCTTTTATGACAAGTAAAAGTCACTACTCTGCAATCTTGAGCCTGATGGCTTTTTTGATAAGTCAAAGTGAACATGCACTTAAACAAGTGTATGCATGTATGAAAAATCTACTGTTTAAATTATGAGTTCCACAAAATACTGAAACATATTTTGAATTCCAACTGTACCTGTATTGTTTGTCATAACAGATGTTTCTGGTTACTGCATTAAAACAGGAATAATATGCGATCACTTCTGACTTATTATTTAAAAAAATGCAGTCCTTGCATACTAAACTTCATCAACTTCCATAATATTTGCATTGCTTTTAGTTAAAATTTCTTGAACAGTATTAACAACACTTGGGAGCATCACAACAATGTTGTTTATTAAAATGAACATTATGAGCTACATTTTGACATCTAGTCTTCAAATTTAAGTGAGAGATAGAAATGGAAAGGCAAGGTAGAACATGTTTATCTAATGTATATCATGGCATAACATGTATTATTGATGAAATGTAAGGAAGTTAAAATGATTTCTCAATGATAGACAGTATTTAAATGGGAAACAGTAGACTCAATGCCATACCATATAAGTAAGTGCCTTAATCTACCTCACTTTGCCCCAACCTTTCATGAATATGCATTAATAAAAGCTAACAAAAGCAATTCTGAAGAGCAAGTTTCTCTTCAAAAGTAGCACAAGTCCAAGTCTGAAGACATAAACTTAGTTTGAGTTGAAGATATAAACTTGGTTATTATTAAATGGCATTTTTTTAAATTAAATAAAACACAGAATGATTTTTTTTCTCTAACTCAGCTGAAACAGTTTTATAAAGACATTTTTAAATCCCTCTGGTGGGAAAGATCAAGGAAAAACTGAATCAAATGGTGTATGCTTCTGATGGGAAAACATCCTCTACCCTCAAATTTCTCTAATCCCATTCCTAAAATGTGTTTACATGTAAGTTAATGGAACCCATATGAAGACCATAAGCTTTCATGCTATGTACACAGTTGGAGTGAAATCTGAATGTTTAAGATATCATATGCTAACAATAAAAGTCTGCCACAGCAGGAGAAAGGCAGGCATGCAGACCTGAACCATTAAAGGGAATAAGCAGGATTATTCACAATAATACTTGTAGAGTAATCAAACATGTGGTCATTTAAGAGTACATAACGTTATGTCGGGCTGAACAGTGTACATTTGTTTTTTTTTTTTTGTTTTTTAAGGCATTTTAAGCACATTTACTGTAAGTTTATGTAATTAGTTTCTCTTCTCTTAAAACGTTGACATTTCCACTGCTGTCCTCTTTCTGCCTCGCCCCAGTTCATTTTAATGTCTCTGAAGTAGATTGCCCATCACATGACTAACTTTTCTCCACGGCTGTGTTCTTAATTAGTAGAAAGAACAACAAGGATCAGTGAAAGCTTATTGATTTTTAATACCTTTCCACAATCCCACCTTTAGACTAGCGTGCAGTGATATCACGATCGACCTTTCTGTCTGCAAGCTGATCTGTCATTGATCTTCCCAAAGCATATTTTTCACAGGGCTAGAGTCCCTAGCTTCTACCATGGACTGCAACCCTAGCCAAGAGTCTGTTCCCTCCTCCTAGGCTAGGTGAAAAAAACAAAGTGTCACTTGTCCCCCTCAAGTGAATTTTCAGTGACCAGATTTTGTAATCAAACTAAGTAAGTTTACTCACATTCAGATGTCTAGTCCTCTACTGCATTAAGTAGGTAAACTATTGCTCTCAGTATCAGGAACCTGGAGATGAATGTAAATATTAGGAAATTATGCACAATTTATGTTCTGCAAAAAAGGCAAAGAAAAAGAAAACTCTCCACACTAGGGTGTTTAGAGCAAAATATCAATGCAGACAAAAGATAACTTTATATCTCACTACAATCAGAATATGTAACAATGTGTGTGTGTGTGTGTGTGTGTGTGTGTGTGTGTGTGTGTGTGTGTGTGTGTGTGTGTGTGTGTGTGTGTGTGTGTGTGTGTGTGTGTGTGTGTGTGTGTGTGTGTAGGTATGCAAGCAGAAATTTTTGATTTATTTCATCCTTGTCAGCTCAACCATTACTTTTAGTTTGCATCATCCAGAAATGCTCTGGTAACAATATACATTTAAATGTTCAGCCTAAAGGAAACATTGCAAATACTGATGCAAGGTACTTAGGTATGAGGGTGACTGAGGCATAAGAAGGCTTTTGGTATAGACTAGCAGGTATGGACATTTTGCAGACAGGAAGTTGCATTCATTGACTCTCTCTACTACATCTGTACTATACACTAGAAGAAACATGGACATACTTTGAAATACTTACAGGCTCAGTCCGTTCATGAAGGTTCACATTTTTGGCCACATTCTTGGTGACCAGAGAAATTATCAGTGCACTGAACAACAACTCTGTAGTTCTGCTACTCTTCATTTCCGTGATGCACTGAATACCTAAGAAAATATATGTTTTTTTTTTTGGGGGGGGGTCCAGAGCATCATGTAAACAAGCCAGTAGGTGCTTATGGGGAAAGATAGGCATCTTTAAGGATGCACAGCAGAGGTTAATGTATACCTAACTTTGAGATTAAATGCAGTGTACATAGTAACATGATTATGCTTGAAAAAACATGATTATGCTCCAAAAATGTGAACAAGGTGGGCCTATTAACCACCGTTCTGATGTTATAAAGGTGATTAACAAGCTTCTGTTAGTCACTTCTAAGTGTGGTTAAGCTCTAGTCTCTTACTATTGTGTAACATCAGCCAGAGTTGAAACAATGAGCAGGATCAGAAGTTAAAACAGCTGGAAAGCACTTTGGTTTGTTATATTAAAAATGTGTGGCAAGGGGAGTTGTTTTTAACAGTTTTTAAAGTCATTAGTCTCTCAGAGGGACACCACTTCTGCCCTCTGGCTGTCTGTTTGGCAGCACCGACTGTTCAATGGCTTTCAAAGTACAAAACAATTTGTGTTCCTACACTCTTTTTTTCTCTTGTAAGCTGCAGTACATGGAGAATGTAAACCTCTGTACACTAACTAGAATTATAACTGGGTCGCCTATCTCCTGCCATAGGTCAGATTATGTATTCTCAACATTAGTTTTAAGGCTCTCCTCTGACGTTTCATTTCAGTCTGCTCCTAAGGTGAACTTTTTGATATGCTTTGAATGCATTATTTGTATAGGAGGTCTGTATATAATTTTAGTTTTAGTGCACACTGACAGGGCTGTTAAGTGTAGCACACCATGCGTTTTATTTATTTACAGTAAACTTTACATTTGGAAGACATGCAAAAGGGGAAAGAAGCAGAATGTTTTGTGACTTACAATGTTCATATAAACGGACACACACACACACACACACACACACACACACACACACACACACACACACACACACACACACACACACACGTAGACACAATGCATGCAGTTTTACATAGGTTCATAGGTTCATAGGTAGGTACTACCAAGGGCCTAAATAGCCAACAAGGTTCCCTGGCTTACGCCACCCAAGAAAGTTAATTTCCTGTGCCCCTGTTGAGCACAGCTACAGAACTGATCCCCGGGGTGTATTTCCTATTTCCCATCCACTCTTCAGGATTTTTCTTGAAGAGTTCTAACCAGGAACTTTGCTTGACACAGATGGGTAGCTTGTTCCAGAGTATAGGAAATCTCTGGGACAGGAATCTATCCCTCCAGCATGTCCTGTGTATTGCAGTGATAAGGTTTAGATCCCTAGAGTGTGTCGCTCGGAGGGATTGGGATTTCTTTAGGTGTAGCATGTCCAACAGCTCTGGGTTTAACATAGCTTTATATGTTAGGCAGAGATCTCTTCAGAGTAGGCGATATGCTGCAGAGTAAAGCTGGAGTTTTTTTGAGATGGTCAGTGTATTGCATCTGTTTGAGGTCAGTAATCCTCTTTGTGAGGTACTCTGTGGCCTTTCCAGCTGTTGCAGATGTCTTGTGAGGTACATTCCAAAAGGGGCTTTGTACTCTATAATGGGTCTAATGAGTGCTGAGTAGAGGAGAACAATGACCTCTTTTGTCCTGGATGAGAACCCTTTTATGATGAGGTGTGCCACATTAAAGGATTTCCTGACTACTATGGCAATGTGATTATCAAAGGAGAGATTACTGTCCACCTGGGTCCTAAGTTCTCTTCACATATTCATCGTTAAGTAGACTGCCATTTATGTGGTAGTTCGTGGGTACAGTGTTTTTACCAAAGGGGATGACAATGCACTTTTTGGCATTGAGCTTGTGGCCATGCCTCTGACACCAGGCATCTGTCTCAGTGAGGGCCTTCTGTAGGATGTCCACATCATTTGGGGACTCAACTATGGCTCCTAGTTTGCAGTCATCCATGAACTTTGCTAGCCAGAGGCCTTCTGTGTTAGCCTGTACTTCAGGGAAGTAGATACCAAACAGGAGAGGTCCCAGGACTGAACCCTGTGGTACTCCACTTGTCACTGGTTTGAAGTCAGATTTGGAGTCTGCAACTTTCACAGTGAGAGCTCTTTCATGTCTCTTTTCATGTAGTCCAGGGAGGTATGTCTCAGGTCATTCACACCAACATGGACAATGACAGAGTCATATTTGTACATGGTGTGGAGTAACCAGAGTGCGTAGGTTATGCCGCAGATTCTGGCACCCGACCAACAGCTGACAGTAACCTTCTCCTTGTTTAGCCTGGTGAGTGGGACATCAGTGTACTGACTATAGAGTCACCAATGACTAGTGTGTTGGGTATGTTGGTTTGTTTTATGGGCTGTGGTTTATTGGCACACTGAGTCTGTCGGCTATATGTCATTTGGGCTGTGTTGGGGGGGGTGGAGATTTCTTTAATTTCTGCTTTGAAGGTCTCTGTTGCTTGATCAGGTTATTATTGAGAGCCACTGTGAATGTTTTTGTGTTTCTATGTGTGGATTTTGGTGGTGAAGGCTTAGTGGGACTATGTGATGAGTGTGTTGTGTTGCAAGTGTTTACCTTCTCCTCTTGACTGTCAAGTTCAGTCTTGGAGAGAAGTTTATCTCCATTTTGGCTAGATAACTGCATCTCTCACATGTTGTGGTGTTGGGTGGTAGGAGGAGAGGGCTGTCTGTGTACATGAGGCAAATGCTACATTGCCTTAAGATGCCCAGTTTCATCAGATAGACAGGAGAGAACACTGGGAGCTGACCCTTGGACATGCCTGAATAAAAACTACTTTCCTCTAGACAAGTGAGGAAAGTGAGTATAAGAGCTGTTTTTCTCTAAGCAAGTGAGAAAAGTAAGTACAAAAACTGTTTTCTTCTAGGTAAATAGGAAGGCTGAGTGCTGTAGTAATTTGTAGCTTATTTAGTGCTAACAGCAAGTTCTGAACAAGTGCTGAGCATGAATAAGCAAATCCAAGTGCTAAAACTAAGACTGTACCTTTGGTAGATAGGCTACCTAGTGCTTACCACTTCCACTGATAAGCTAGAATGCTTCCCTCCAATACAGAAAGGCTTGGGGAGCTCAGAAGCTTACAGTCCTGGATACAGAAAATCTGTATCTGGACTAGACTAGTTACAGGAAAAGTGGGAAACAAGTGCAAATGCAGGCTTTTAAACCAGAAGGTTGAAAGAGATGGAAAAACTCCCAAAATAGCCAATAAATTATAGTTTCTGGGCCAGACACCACTCTTGTGGTAGATAGGCTACCTAGTGCTTACCACTCCCACTGATAAGCTAGAAGGCTTCCCTCCAACATAGAAAGGCTTGGGGGCTCAGAAGCTTACAAACAGTCCTATATAAAGCAAATCTGTATCTGGACTATACTAGTTACAGGAAAGGTAGGAAATGAGCGCAAACGCGGGCTTTTAAACAAGAAAGTTGAAAGAGATGGAAAAACTGCCCAAACGGCCAATAAACTATAATTTCTGAGCCAGAAACCACTCTTGTGGTAGATAGGCTACCTAGTGCTTATCACTCCCACTGATAAGCTAGAAGGTTTCCTTCCAACACAGAAAGGCTTTGGGGGCTTAGAAGCTTACAAACCGTCCTGGTTACAGCAAATCTGTATCTGGACTAGACTAGTTACAGGAAAGGCAGGAAACAAGCTTAGAAATTTTTTTTTTTTTTTTGGAAAATGGAAAGGGAGAAAGGAGAAACAGAAGATAAATCAAAATTAAGGACCTCTCTAGCATTGCTTACTTTGGTAAGTGTTCAATTTGGTAAGTGTTCTTATAAAAAACAGATTAATTTCTATTTTGTTGAATAACTTTGCAATGTAATATACCTTGTAATACTCTTTTAACTGACAACTCCTTGGTACTTTTGTTCCAACTGTGTAGCTCATTTGCATCTGCCTGCATGCCAAATACCTATATTCTAGGCAGTAGTATAGTACTTCTGTAATCATGATGTCCAACTGTCTGAATCTGTTGGCATTTTTCCTTGCATTTTTCCATGGCTTTCCTTGCAAAAGGCCTACTCATTTGCTTATTATGTTTGGCAGCCCAGACTGCCAGTAGTTGTCTGTGTCAGCTTTTTTTTTTTAATTTCTGAAGGATTAGAGATGACAGTGGCTTTATTTCTGACGACACAAATGAGCCTGTAAAGTTTTATTTATTTATGTTTTACATTTTCGTAAGTTATAAAAGGCCAAAAAAAAAAAAAATGAAAACTCACTTGATAGTGATGTCATATGAAAGATAAATGTGGTTTGGAAACAAGCTAATTTGTCCAGAGACACTTGAAAGATTGCTGCTGGGGGAGGGGGCTGGGGGAGATATGGGTGGACAGAGGAGATAAGAATTAAGTGATGGAATGGTGGAAGGTGTTGTTGTTGTCATGAGATAGACAAGGAATGCTTAAGGTTAAGGAGAAAGGTGCTTAGGCAGGAAGTGAGTTAATGGTAAGGATGAGTTATTTTAGTTTTGTGTAGAAGCTGTGGGTGGGGAGATCATATTTAAGGATGAACTTGCTGTCTACCCTTCCTGCCCTACTTTTGTGTCAGATGTCATATTGTAGGTTTTCCATACGTGAGTGTGGTTGGTAGGCAGAGAAGAGGGGCTGGCATGTCCCTCTTCTGTTCCCCCTCTGATGTTATGTTTTGGATCTTACAAGGTAGTTGGTTGGGTATAGAAGTGATATGAGTCACACTGCTTCAGGTGAAGTCAGAGTAAGCAAGTGGTTGGGGTAACTGGTTAATATATGATGCGACAGAGGTAAGTGGATGATGCTACCACTGTTAAGTTGTCATGTAGAAGTTATGCTTATATTATGATTAATAAATTTATCATTAATTAATTAATGCTAGGATTAATAAATGTCTTTCAATAAAGGTCGAGTTATGCCATGATGGTGTAGTATGTTTTATTGGAAAAAAGGGATCAGGACAAATGTAGTTTAGAAACAACTAATTTGTCGAGACCCGCTTCATGGATTTGTGGTGGTGGGGGGGGGTGATGAAGAGGCAGTGGGACTGAGGAGTTTTATATTAAATGGTGAATGGTGGAAGGTGCCGTGGTGGAGAGTCAGGTAAGGAAGGGTTAAGGTTAAGGGAAAGGGTGTTTAGAGAGGAAGTGAGGTAAGTGTAATGAAAAGTTAATTCAGTTTTATGTAAGAGTTATAGGGTGGGGAGAACAGATTTAGGCTTGAACTTGCTGCCCACCCTCCCTCCACCTTTTTTTCCCTTGTGCCAGATGGTATGTTGCCATTTTTTTATACGTGAGTGGGTTCATGGGTAGAGAAGAAGGGCTGGCATATCCCTCTTCTGTTCCCCCTCTGGTGTTATGTTTTGGAAATTACAAGGTGGTTGGTTGGTATTGAAGTGAGCAGTGTCCCGCTGCTTCTGGTGTGAAGTTAGAGTAAGTGAGTGGTTGCGGTAATGATTCTTATTTTATAGTGGGACCGAGGTGAGTAGGTGATGCTGCCTATTGTTAGTTTGTTATGTTGAAGTTATGTATTATATTTTTATTAATAAATTCTGTGATTAATAAATGTTGTTTAATAAAGGTCATCTTATGCTTTGATGGTGTAGTGTGATTTTCTTGGGTAGGGATCTGGATAAAGTGTTTTATGAAACTGCATATTTTTTTAGTCTAGCATCAAAACAAGTATTCCATTGCACTAATACATGATATATAAGCAATGTCAACATAAAAACAGTAGACATATCTGTTGGCTTAGAGCTCCATAAAAGGGCATGGTCATGACAGAGAGTGGAGACACAATTCTTCATTATCCTGTTTAATAAATAATATGAAATAATAAGAAATAGTTCTGTATTTATTAACTAATTTGATCTACTTTAATTGGCTATTTTATGCAAACTTTGTAATGTAATTTTGTTATAGCTTCAACAGATGGGTAGGTTGTGATAATTCCTGGCTAAGGACAATGGGTCTTTTTCTGCAGTATATCTTTTGCTGCTGACTTTGGTTAGTAAAATTCTGGGACTCTGATAGCCAACAATTGTATTTGATCCAGAGATTTTAATGTTAACTTAATCACTTTTGTCTATTATCTGTGAAGAACATTGTTGCTGACAATATCAGGCCTAATAAGGTCGAGAGCTGACATCTGCGTATGCTCCTACTTGGGGCAACCTTCTAAGGTAATTTTTCATCCCTCTAAGATCTGCCACCCAGCCAGGTATAGTCCAAGCAGGACAATGTCTATTGAATACTTCTCTCTTTGCTAAGAGAACCAGCACTGTCAATTTATTTAAAAACATTTCTAATATGTCTTCAAAATCTCCATACACTTTTCCAGCATAACTCATCTGGAGTAAATTGTGCTCTTTCCCTCTTTCCAAACAGATGGAATAGTTGTATACAGAATTTTTACTATCATTTATTTATCATTTTGTACTTTTGCGTGAAGGTGAACTGGATGCTTATGAGCCCAGTTGTCATCAAATGATGCTTCTTTACAAAAGTCATAATGCCTGAAGCTAAAAGTTGTTTTAAATGAATATACAATAATAGACTTAGCCTGCAGTCACTAAGCTTTAGTACAATGAGTACATCAATCCACAACATAATATCTGAAAGATTACAATAGTTAACAGAATTATGGCATTCTGATTACATAATTAAATCACTGGTACTTTCCAGTGGAATTCCAGATGGTATAAATCATTGAACCTGTTGCTTATTACTTATGGATTTAAGTTATTACACCTTGAAAGAATTTACATTTTACATTCAGTCTAGCAAACTTGTAATCATTTCTGTTAGTGTAGTTATTGGAATGAGAACTGGCTTAGCAGAAAACTGATAATAAAAAGAGCATTCAGACAAATAACAAGCAATAAAAAGCAAAACAAAACAGGTTTGTGTTTTGTAAATTTAAACAGTAGAAGTGTCGACTTGTGTCCTTTGGAACACATGCATATTAAGACATCTTCAGCAAGTGTCAGCAGTGATACACTTTCTTTGTTTATTGTGAAAACTCTGAGAGGAGTCAGAAATGTCTTATAGTGGATTCAGCTAGTGGAAGTGATGATATTCTGGACTTTATGTCCATATATTGAAATGGACTCATTTCTACTAAGATAGGGAAGAGAGGGAACAGACAAGAAGTGCTGGCAAAGTCGGAAGGAGTATTTTCGCACATTTATTGATCTGATGGACAAAAAGTGTATGAGAGATAGACAGTGTATCAGAAGTAGAAGTCCTAAGGAGGGAAACGTTCTAAAACTGTGAGAACATGTTTTCCAGTTCTAGCCCTGCTTCCTTGGTTAGAAGATAAGTCATTTTGTGGGCTGTGACAGAGATTGACAGAGGATATTACAGGATTTTTTCAAGATTAGTGAAACAGAGTTGTTGGTCCCTCCAGAGGCCATGATATTTGTAACTGCATACATTTCAGTCATATCCAGAATAGGTGAAGCAACAGCCATTTACATAGCACCTTACTCACAAAGTAGGATACTAAAGCCATGCATTTTCTTTAATACCAAATCGTATGAAGGCTTTTGTCATGTGCTAATTGTAAATAAAACAGGATCTCTGGCTCAAACTGTAGATTGTAAATAGTTAAGATACATGGAATAGCATAGATCATCTTCATAAGTACAAAGTATTCTTGTAAAAATCCCAAGCTGAATTGTACAAGGAATGGATGGCGTTGTTTAGTCTAACTTTTTATGAAGTTTGATTAGATAAATTTAACATGCATTTGACAGCCGAAGCAGTGAAATGTAGTTTTGTATGCTTATTCCTAAACAATTGGTAGGAAGTCGAATCAAAAACATAAGACAGATCAACCAGTGTGTGTGTGTTTACACTGCCTGACTCTCAACAATTGCATGTGCTTTTAAAAGAGACAGGGGTCCGACAGTGATGGTACTTTACACTGTAAAGGAGCTATATTGTCTGTTATATAGTAACCCATTAGTTTAAATTCATTCTTTTTTTAATTAAATGCATCAGCTTCTGAAATAGACATCATAGCAAGAAAACAAAGTTGGGTATCAGTACCTCTACCACTGATGAAGAAACTCTTTTGGGAATGGAACCAACTGTAGATATCTTGTAGTCATCTGGGAATGATGGAAAGAGAAGGACTTGCTATTGATATGAGTCTTAAGAATAGAAATGAAAGCATTGTAGACATGTAGACATTTAACGTGAATGTAATCACCCCATGTCTTCTAATATCTTGGCAGACTTTTTTTTTCATTTTTTTGTTAGATTCTAAATAGTTTTCATACAAATTTAGTAAAAGGAAAAGAATAAGTCAAGAACAGTTTGTATGAAAACGTGTTGCTTGAAGGATTTCCAGATGTGATACAGGGAGAGCATGCTTGCAGAAGTTTGAGTAATATATTCAAAACATGGTGAGGGTCAGCGCAAGATACATCATTTAAACATGAAAGACACAACGATCTTTCATGTTTAAATTAATACTTTAGCTCTTTGGGTCATTGGAGAGACCAAAATTTGCACTGATGGGAGTTAGTTTACATTTTTTCCATAGCAATGGAGAATTCTTCCTGTCACTTGGAGGTTGGGTTTTCATGGGAATAATCAATGCTTCACAACATTCAGCAAGTGAAATTGTTTATGCAGACTTGGAGAAATGGATGGATGCAGGTTGTCAGCTTATTGTAGTCATAGTTATCCAGACAATCAGAACAAACCCCACAGATGCAGATGGAGAATAAGTGGACTCCACAGAGACAGTGAATGCAAATATGGGTTTAACCTAAGACTGTGGAACCCTTACCACTGAGCCACCATTTGCCCTCATAACATATTGGATGATGCTTCTGTTGATAAACCAGTATGGCTAGTAGGTGGAAGTGGAGCATATGCCCTAAATTATATTATTATAACTGATAAGGCATAGGGCCAGGTAGTAGGATGTCAACAGTTGTTTTAACTGGAAAAGCAGGACATTTGCTGCCTATTGATAGGAGAAGGTCCCAGATTATGAAGCATCAATCAAACAGTTCTAACACTTAGCTTACATGATTATGAGAAATAAAAGTAAACTGAGATAGGTATACATGAATACTAGCTGAAACTCATTAACTTGTCCTGAAATTTTCTCAGTTAGGCTCAGTAAAAATTACAAATGTAGCAGTCAGAATGTGTTCTGTTTTTTTTCCCTTGGGGACATTCTGTATGCTAAAGCATCTGAATAATATTATGCATTGATCACAACAGCTGAATAGAACATGTGTGTGTGTGTGTGTGTGTGTGTGTGTGTGTGTGTGTGTGTGTGTGTGTGTGTGTGTGTGTGTGTGTGTGTGTGCACGTAAGAGTGTGCATGTGCTTGTAAAATGTTGCAATACTTCACTGTTACCAAATTTATTGCATTTTGTCAGAGGTTCAGTGACTCAGAAAGTGCTCTGGCATGTCAATTTCAATACAGATGGTAGTCTAGAGGGAGTCTATATAAGAAATAATCTCAGTACTCCTTTTCAGACAATTTAGGTAGATTCCTCACAGTTAGAAGAGCTTTACATTGTCGAGTGTGACACATTTTATGGGGATGGTATCTGTGAAGACAAAACTACTATTCTGTATATGTGTGTGTGTGTGTGTGTGTGTGTGTGTGTGTGTGTGTGTGTGCACGTAAGAGTGTGCATGTGCTTGTAAAATGTTGCAATACTTCACTGTTACCAAATTTATTGCATTTTGTCAGAGGTTCAGTGACTCAGAAAGTGCTCTGGCATGTCAATTTCAATACAGATGGTAGTCTAGAGGGAGTCTATATAAGAAATAATCTCAGTACTCCTTTTCAGACAATTTAGGTAGATTCCTCACAGTTAGAAGAGCTTTACATTGTCAAGAGTGACACATTTTATGGGGATGGTATCTGTGAAGACAAAACTACTATTCTGTATATATATATATATATATATATATATATATATATATATATATATATATAGGCACATCACATATATTAGGAGTCGGAATTTATTCAACTTTCACAACATAGGTACTGCACTTGTCACTAGGCAGATGCACAACTAGTAGGTCAACCTTCCTTTTCTCAATGGGAAAATGCATTATACATGCAAAAATATATGTATCATGCTTTAAAAAAAAAATTAAAAACAGTGTTTATGTTTTAATAAAAGTGACTGTAAGCATCTGGAAAGATCACACAGGGAAAACTGTATTTATTATGCATTCAGCACTGGTACAGCGGTTAGCGTTGTCGTCTCACAGCAAGAGGTTCTCAAGTTTGATTCTCGGCTGGAGAATCTTCTGTGCGGAGTCTGCATGTCTTCCCTGCTGTCAAATGACCATGCTTAATCAAAATCATAGTAGAGTTTGCAATTGTATGTCCAAAAGTGTTTTTTAACACCTTTATAGAATCGTCACTTGTGACATAGGCAAGTTTACATTTATACACAAGTAATTAAACTGTATTAACAGATTAACATTAACAAACATTATACTTCACAAATATTGCTATATATCATATAACCTAAGCAGCCTTACATAAATTATTCAATTCCTGCCCCTTTTTTAAATGAGAAACATCTTTATTAAACCATCACTTACGACATAAGCAATCATACATTTATATAAATGAAAACAAACCACACTGACACAATCCTAGTTGCAAGCATTTTACATCACAAACCATACTGATACACTCCTAGTTGCAAACATTATACATCATTTATAATCTACCCAAACATTTTCAGTCAGACATTACATAGCTAATGTAAGTCCTGCCTTCTCTTAAACCCCATTCTTCCCTTGTATTTATTGTTCCTACAATTCCTATTTTTTTTTTCTATATATCCAAAAGTGTTGCCCAAAATATTAGTAGGAAACATTAAACAGATTCAGTAATAGAACCAGCAAGAGATTGTAATCCAAGAACCACAAGCAGACATGCAAAGCTATGCTGGTGCTCCATTTTGCTAAGTTGGTTTCTATTTGGTTACACTATGGTGTATGTGTGTGACTTCTCTTCAAAATGTGGAATACTGTATAACTCTAGAACATATCTACAGTGACTTGATATTATATCAGAAAGAAGATTGTATTTTTTTCTCATTAAATGTGACCTAACAGTGGTTTTACCTGCTGTCATAGTGGAATGAAGCCCAAACTACATCCCAAGTGAACCAAGCTCAATTAGTGACATATGCTTCTTAGTGATTGGTCTATAGCTGATAAAATTAAGCAGCTGATGTCACCTTGCTCATTCTTGGTAAAGGAAGCATGTTTGGCCCATGTCATTGGTGAACTTAAAGATAGCTAGGTGAATCACACACCTACGCACCTACAATGGCAATGGTGTTTCACAGTGCAATGGCCAAGGATCTCTCTGATGGGTCAAGAAACAAGAGGTATGTGTGGAAGCATGCATTCCTCCTGTCCAAGACCAGCTGCTATTGTAAGACTGAGAGCAGTCTAGGGAAGGACCTGGC
The DNA here is from genome assembly GCF_019279795.1 of Protopterus annectens. Classification (NCBI taxonomy): domain Eukaryota; kingdom Metazoa; phylum Chordata; order Ceratodontiformes; family Protopteridae; genus Protopterus; species Protopterus annectens. Next base: position 319,654,701 of record NC_056733.1, read on the forward strand.
CTACACCATACCACCAGATCCTTCCCCTTTGAGGAATTTATACAGATAGATAGATAGATAGATAGATAGATAGATAGATAGATAGATAGATAGACAGACAGACAGACAGACAGACAGATAGATAGATAGATAGATAGATAGATAGATAGATAGATAGATAGATAGATAGATTAGATAGATAGATAGATAGATAGACAGATTGACAGATAGATAGATAGATAGATAGATAGATAGATAGATAGATAGATAGATAGATAGATAGAAGCAGAAGAGCAATGAAACCGAGATTGCTACTTGCAGTGCACCTTTATCAGATAATAATATGCTAGAGGTAGCAATAGAACATTTAACTTTGCATTTTTTTATTAGCTAATTGTGAAATTGTATAAGCATATTACATTTGATTCCAAAAAAAATCTTAGTAAGGCACTTGTGACTGATGGTGTTGAAGGCCTTGGGAAGAATCATAAACAGGATTATTATCACCTCCCCATTTTCGGACATCTCAAGATAACTAGAAGCACATATTAATGTCAAATTTGCAGACTAGCCTTTTCTGAAAGAATGGTCTGAGTTACTGAGGAAGGGTCATGCTGGAGGCATTAAAGATGAATTACATTGGTCAAGGTGTTAAGTATGGCAACTGGTTGGAAATTTGTTTTAAATAAAGTAGTGCCATTAAGAAAAGAAATCAGGAAACTTCATTTAACATGAAGGGAACATACCCATCCATAATGTTGTGACTAATTGACTGTGTAAGTCTGTTTAATTGGGAAAACTAGAGTATAGCACAAACTTAATACATTTTGGGAGAATATGATTAACTCTGTTTGATCAAGATCCATTGACTTTTACCAGCATTTTTTGGACTTGTCACAAAATTATTTCAGTCATCCTGAAATGTTGTGTAGAAGTAGGATTTACCACAGAAGAGAGGATATTATGGTAAGTAATTAAGTTAAGTACCCCTAGTTAAAAATATTTTGTTAAAGTCTCAGTAAATGTATAGCCTGTTTCATCTACAGAATTGAAGGGGTAGTGTATTTATCTGTAGTGCCCACTGAAATCTGTTGTATTTTAATTCCAGTCATTGGCACAGAAAATGTTTAACTGTGAATGGGGAATTATATATTCAGTCTGTGATTGCTAGATCTCAGAGTGTGTTCTTAACTTTAGGTGCTCTTGGAGTTCATAGGATCATAAAAGGTTACTAGGCTATTGGCCCTGAGGCCCTTATAAGCCTACCCAAGAGGTTAGCCCATGTTTAGACAAGTCAGCACCTAAAGCCCCTGTCCAGCAGGGACACAGGTGGAATCCCAGGGGTGTACTTTCTGTTTCCCATCCAGTTATCCAGGTTGCACTTAAAAAGGGATAATGAGGTACTCTGCTTGACGTGGAGAGGGAGTCTATTCCACAGATGAAGTCTCTGGGTCACAAATCTGTCCAGGCAACAAGTCCTATTGATATCCCAGACCAGGTTGAGGTCACGCGTACGGGTTGCTAAAGTGGAGCTTGACTTGCGGATATGCAGCAGTCCCATCAAGCAGGTTCTGAGATTGCTTTGTATGCCAGATAGAGGTCACCTCTAAGGAGTCTGTATGAAACTGAGTAGTGGGACAGGGAGACTAGAGATATATAGATACTGCTCACTATACAGGTGGTGAATGTACATCAAATGTTGGTGTTTAAGCATCATGTGGTCTTAATCATGTGTGAGGCATTGAGCCATGGCTCTTACTTAGCAGAAAATGGGTTATTGTCTATAAAGGAGGGTGAAGCATGTACATCAAGGCAGTTGGCTAAATATCTTGTGGTTTTAATCATGTATGAGGTTAAAGGGGATTGGGTGATAAACCAGAAAATGGTCTCCGTGACAACTGCAGTGGCGTTATTGTATTGGGCCATGGTGATGAATCAGGACCTTGGTTGTAGGATGATATCCTCATTTCCTAGTCATTCAGTGTCCCACCTCTCACCTATGGTCACGAACATTTGGTAATGATAGAACAACTAGCAGAAACAAAGTTAATTTGCATGGTTGCTGAGCTCACTCTCCAATACAGATTAATGATTTCACCAATCTGTGAATTTCACAGAGTAGAGCAATTGCTCCTCTTATTGGGAAGGATCCAATTGACATGCATTTTATACCAATAGGGGATACCTCTGGTAGGAAGAGTATCAGGCAGAATCTTCTGGGAAAAGGCCCCAGAGAAAACCTAGGACGTATTTTTGAAATTATATCACTTAGTTGTCCTGAGAATACCTTGGATACCCTAGGGTGAGCAGGAGACTGACATCTATTGGAGAGATAGCTAGAGAACCAGGAAAGAGCAGAACTGGAAAAATTAAAACCTGAAAGTTTGGACAGAACTATGTTGTGGGAAATGGTATCAAAGACCTTTGTGATGACAAGGAATAGACATGATACTAATTTGTTGTTGTCTCTAGATCTTGAGATAGTTTCTGTAAAAGATATTAGTGTGGTGAACGTACTGTGGTAAGGCCAGAAGCCGTGTTGGGTATGGCTGAGTAGATTTTCTTCTAGTAGATAAGTGTGAAGCTGATTATGAATACATTTTTAAGAATCTTTGACAGGGGAAATAGAATAGCAATTGGTCAGAAGTTCGAGGGGTCGGTGGAATTTCCTCCTTTATGAAGGGGAATATCATATGACTTGTTTCCAGATATCAGGAACTGTGTTTTCTTGGATGGATCTGTTGACTAGTATGGAGATGGGATGTGCAATGCTTTTTGCTGCTAGCTTAAGGAAAAGAAGAGATAAATTATTGGCAGAAGGAGAACATGTTTTGAGTTTACTGAGAAGAGAATTAATATAAGCAGTGGGGACAGGTTTAAGAGAGAAAAAGGTGCTAAGGGAGGTTGAGGGGGGAGAAGTAGGGGGTACATACTTGTATATTTTTTAATTCATTTCTGTATGGCATCTATGAAAAAGGAGTTAAGAAGTGTAGCAGTGTCTAAAGCAGAGCTATTAGGGGAGGGGTTAGGAGCAGAGGGCTTACCTTGATGTAGCAGCGTGTTGACAGTATTCCAGAATTTTTGGGGATTAGAATTGGGGTTTTCTTGTGGCTTTAGATACTTTTTTTTTGAAAAGACTGATGTGCTTTTTAGTTAGATTAATTAGTTCTCCGTAGTATTGCAGATTGGAAGGGGATTTGTTTTTTAATGCCAGTTTCCAGGTGATATCCCTGTTGTGCATAAGGATGCATGTATTTTGAGTAAGCCAAGGAGCATAGTTGGATTTATTTCAAATTTTACTGACTGGGGGAAGGGAGTTTAGTGTGTTAAAAAAGATGCAATAAAATTTTAGGATGGCTTTTTCTAGGGAGAGGTCATGGAAGAAGGACCAGTTAATTGAAGAGAGTATATCGTTAAAGATATCAGGTTTGAAATTTGAATGTTTTTGACAGTCTTTGTATTGCTGGGATTTGGAGAATGAGGGGAGTGTCTTTGGATAGATGTAGGGAGGTGGTCACTTAGGGAATCAGGGAGTGTGGAGGGGTTTCTGTGGAGATGGGAGTTGGAAGTGAGGATCCAGTCAAGTGTGCTACTAGTATTAGAGTGCTTATTTAGGTGAGTGGAGGTAGCGATTAGTTGGGTGAATCATAAAGATTAATGCTGGCATTTGAGGAGTCAGAGGAAAGAGAGTTCCGATCAATGCTGACATCACCCAGTATGATTGTTTCATAGGAGATAGTTTGTGAGATCCAGGATAGGAAGTGTTTGAGAGTACGGATGCTGTTTCTTGGAGGTATGTATATGGAGGCAATGACTATTTTTTGTGATTATTCAATTTGCAGTTTACTATGAGGACTTCTGCTCGGTGGAAATGAAGTGGTAAGAAAGATAGTGGACAGAGGGTGAGTTGTTCTGAGTGCAATATAACTACAACACTCCCTTTTTTGAATTTCTATCCTGGCATATGATATTGTAGCCAGGGAGTGGGATTTCCCTGTCAGATATATTGGGT
>NC_056733.1:319663691-319731191 GCF_019279795.1 Protopterus annectens
CATCAGATAATGAAAACTCTAGCTTGGTTAGATTTTTCTTCTAGTTTTTACTGACTGGTTTGTCTGTGTGACCTTTTTACTCATTGTTTTAGTTTGCTAATTGGGATATTTTCCAGACACCCTAATGGTTATGGACATCAGCTGGGTATGATAACCCTGTGTTTCTAAAGCTTAGCTAAACAATCCACTTATGCTGACATCATAAGAAGGCGGAAACATGCATGTTTGCAGCTAGTTGGGGTTGGTATTACTGGCCTGAATTTGTGCATAACTGACTTTAAATAGCTGAAATGCCTGATGTACGCAATGTTACATTTGCACATATTCCATGTGACTCTAATATAAGAGGTTTAAGGAATGACATGGTGAAAACTCTAGTTTGGCTAGATTTTTCTTGTAGATTTTATCATTCCAAATACTGTCTTTTTAAAGAAAACAAAGAAATTAAAGGATGCTTTTAATTTCTGTCATCTTCTAAATATAGTTTTCCTGGAATAAATTGTTTAAAATTCACTTCTCTCTAAACTAAAACATGATTATTCTTCTTAACATCGGATTGAAAGGACACTGCAAGAAATAAAACACCTTCACGTATGCAGTGGATTTGTTTATCATTGCCATCAATGAGAATATCACAGTTTGTTCTTGACTAAAATCAGATGTCTGCCTATTACAGGGATTGCAGAGGTAGCTGTCTCTTTATGTTCTTCAGGTCTGTGCATCTTATTTGTCCTAATAGCTGACTTTGCCTCTTAATTCTATTTCTCTGCTTGATCCTGGATTATTCATTAAAGAAAGCAAAGAATATTTGTTTAATTAGGGCTTGACTCCTACAACATGTTTACATCCCACCTTTGAAATCAAATACAATGAGCACCTTTTAGTTAAAGCGTTCTGTCTCATTTAAATGTCCAGGCCATCATTCTCTGTATGAGGAATAATGACTTTTTCAAATCCTATTTTTTTAAATGCATGTCATTTAAGTATTCTGACTGTGGAATTGTTTTATCATTTTATTTATTTGGAAAATGAATAAACCATCTAGGCACAGGTAACCTTGGAAGACTGTCTGTTTACAAGATTTGTTCAGAGTCACTTGAAAACTGCTGCCAATCTAAGCAACTGGAATGAATGCAAGGACAACCTGATATAACTTGGTAGCAGCTTTTAGCCTTAATCAGCTATTTTAATCTATTCTTCATTCTCCCACAGCAAACAAATAAGATATTCTATGTATACCTCCTTAAGATGACCATTCATATGAATACAAAGATTTATATCAATATAATGGATATTGGAGAACTTATTATAACTAATTGTTTACTAAGTGTACTCGGTTACATACCTGGCTTTATTTTTGTATTTTATGACATTTGCATGCTAAACAACCAGTTTTAACTGGTACAAAATAATAAAAATAATTAAATTAATACATTTACAATGTATTAAATTTTACATATATATATATATATATATATATATATATATATATATATATATATATATACCACCTGCGTTTCCAAAAAAGGAAACATCTCTTGTAAATAGAACTGGAATATATCAATAATGATGGTGATGTCTGCTTTTATAATTATTTTTACATTTATATTTAAAGTGCATTTTTTCTTTTCATAGAATATGTCATGACTATATGGAGTCTAAACATAAAGAAGTTTGGCAAATAGACTAGATCATTCTGACAATTTTAAACTGTCTCTTGATTTACAGCCTTTAGTCAGCAATGCTTTAGTTTATAAATATTTATTTTTATTGATTTACAGATCTTGTTCAGCCATGTTTTAATTCATACGCATTTTTTATAAATTTGAGGCTGGCTTCTACCACACTTTTACAAATAAAGCACTGAATATTACAGTATATTATTTATACCAAGTCATTTTTGCAAACAAGACATTGAAATTACTACCATTTGTATCCTGTGTTGCTCCCTTCTGCACATCTTCTCTTTAATTATCTGTGTGTATTTATTTTTCATAACACCCAGCACTTAATTGCCATAATCATAAGTATTAGAATGGAGCAGATAATAAACAATATTATGGGCTAGTACTGCTTATATTTTTACCTCAGTTGCTTTATTAAGATTCTTAAATTGGGTGAGAGCCAAGGGTAAGCATTTTCTGTTAAGTAAGCTGCAGAGCTTGTTAAAAGCACAATAAGTTGTAATTTCACAGCCTGAAAAAGGAGCAATATGCCGGGTCTCATTTCTATGCACTTTCTCCTTTCTGATTGCTGACACTGCTGCTTTTAATATATTCACACAGCTATTTGCATCCAAATGCAATTATGAATTAGAGAAACTCTCTCGTTTCTGTCAGCTCTACGCGGGTGGAATTTCTGCACAAAGATGTACCATGCATTTTATGGGGTCTAATTAAGAAGACTACATAGAATTAAATTGAATTCTTCCAGTCAAAAAGAAGCAGTCATTTTCTTCTATTCATGTTTACTCATTTAACTTGATTTATTACGATTTTTTTAAAGAACGCTTTCCTTTCCTTCTCTTTCTCAGCTAAAATGACTATTTTAGATAATTAGTCACTTTACATTGATTCTGAATATCCTGTAGCCAAGAACGGGCAAAAAATATTTCTCCTTCTACTGCACAGAAAATACAGAAATTTCATAATAAAATGTACATACTGCAGTCCGCTGTTTCTGCAGAATATTTGTACAGTTATGTTTTTGCTGCTATAGCAAATAAATGTGAAACATTTGCAGATTATAAACATATTACATGAATAAATGTATATGTTACATATTTTCTCTTGATATACTTGCTAAAGTCACAGAGCAACAGTCATTTTTAGGACTGTAATACAGCTTTTTGGCAAATTATGCAGTTCACCATCATATTGCTCCACTATAATGCTGAAAGGGTGTGTAGTATCACACCACAAGGGCTGTACCTTTTCTGAATCACAAGAAATATACTCTGGATTTCTGCAAGAGTCTGATTAGCAGGCATACAGTCTTTCTAGGCAAAACAGTACAATGTCCTAACTGGAACACAGACTGGAGATAACAGGCAATAAACAGAATTAATTGATTCTGAAATAAACAAGACAACAGGTTGCTTTTCATTCCCTTTTAGAGGTCAAGCCTAATGTCTGTCCATCTCACCTTTATTATCAGTTGTTACATTCTTTGTACTTTCAGAGTGGGACAACAAAACCAAAATATATGCAGTGCCATTTTAAATAGTCTCTGAGGACCTGCAACATCAGTTAAACTATTTGTTTTAAATGTCCAGTTCAAGTAGCATTTTATACAATTGTATATAATCTGCTTATATGCTTTATGTAAAACATCTTACTTCTATTTTTAAGAAATTAAAATTCTTAAAAATAAAGACAAGTAAAATCTGCTACACTTTGAAACAAATCAACGATAAATGTCTTAATACTATCTCTCCTCTCTCTCTCTCTCTCTCTCTCTCTCTTTCTTTTGATGCAGTGATGCAGAGAAATAATCTAAGCCATATTAGGGAAGTGAGCTGTTCCCTATAGTCCAAGGTTTGATACCTAAAGCCTCCATCTAACTAATATTTGACTCTGAGCAAGTCAATTAATTAGACAGTACAGTGGGCGATTAGGAAACTGGGCTAGGCTCCTTAGTAGGCTCATTAACCAAAAGCCCAATGACTACTAATGAACCTACATAATCTTGGTGTTTAGGACAACAGTTTAAGAAACTTGCTTTCTGTTCTATCCTTAAGAGTAGCATTATTACCCTTTATGCAAAAGACAAGCACAGGTCAGAAACCAGGTGAAAGCATTCCTGACATTTTAGAATAGTTTTAAAAATTGTTTTTTTGATTGAATAATTTTGACCCTCTTTTATTCTCCACTGCAGAGAAGCAATGAAATGGTTAAGAACCACGTTAAGAAATTGGAAGAAACATGATATATCTTTTTGGTTCCACTATAAATAGGCAGGCACAAATGCACTGAATATAAAAATATCAATCTTAAAGGATCAAAACGCACACCCTTGGACTGACACACTGCAATATGGAAATATAATTTCTGTGCAGATGACAAGTCCCTGTGCTCCCTCCATTGGGTGCACATGAACCTAGATGTCATAGTATAATGCAAATTAAAAGTAAAGTTATCATTATGAAAATTGGTTTGGTGAAACAATTAGGTCAATCAGTTTAAAGCCAATCACTTGTAAGGTATCCACTTTTTGGTAATAAATGAGGTTTGGTAACAAACCAATTTATGCAGGGACATCTTCAGGTGGCAGTGAGGTAGAACTAGTAATGGAATGAAGAGGGTAGGGGAAGAAAGCTAGCTGGTGGGGATAATCATCATCATCATCATCATCTTAATCTTCTTTTGGCTGCTCCCATTAGGGGTTACCACAGCAGATCATCTGTTTCCATTTCTTCATGTCCTCTGTATCTTGCTCTGTCACACCAATCACCTGCAATTCCATAAATGTATCTTAAGCCTTCCTCTTTTCCTGTTACCTGGTAGCTTCATCCTTAGCATCTTTTTCCCAATATACTCAGCATCCCTTCTCAGCACATGTCAAACCAATGTAATCTTGCCTCTCTGGCTTTGACTCCAAACCTTCCAACCTGGCTGACCCTCTAATTAACTTACTCCTAATCCTGTCCACCCTCATCACACCCAGTGCAAATCTTAACATCTTTAACTCTGCCACATCCAGCTCTAACTCCGCCTTTTTGTCAGTGCCACTGTCTCCAATCCATATAACATAGCTGGTCTTACTACCCTTTTGTAGACCTTCCCTTTCACTCTTACTGGTACTCATCTGTCACAAACCACTCCTGACACTCTTCTCCACCCACTCCATCCTGCCTGTACTCTCTTCTTCACCTCTCTTCCACACTCACCATTACTCTGAACTATTGAAACACTCACCATTACTCTGAACTATTGATCCCAAGTATTTAAACTCATCCACTTTCGCCACCTCTACTCCTTGCATCCTCACCATTCCTCTATCCTCCCTCTCATTCACACACACATATTCTGTCTTAGTCCTGCCGACCTTCATTCATCTTCTCTCTAAAACATATCTCCATCCCTCCAGGGTCTCCTCCACCTGTTCCCTACTCTCACTACAGATCACAATGTCATCTGCAAACATCATAGTCCATGAGGACTCCCGTCTGATCTTGTCCATCAACCTGTCCATCACCATTGCAAATAAGAAAGGGCTCAGAGCTGATCCTTGATGTAATCCCACCTCCACCTTAAATGCATCCGTCACTCCCACTGCAGACCTCACCGCTTTCACACTACCCTCGTACATATCCTGTACCACTCTTACATACTTCTCTGACACTCCCGACTTCCTCATACAATACCACAACTCCTCTCTAGGCACCCTGTCATATGCTTTCTCCAAGTCTACAAAAACACAATGCAACTCCTTCTGACATTCTCTGTATTTCTCCATTAACACTCTCAGAGCAAACATCGCAACTGTAGTGCTCTTTCCCGACATGAAACCATACTGTTGTTCACTAATCATCACATCCCTTCTTAACCTAGCTTCCACTACTCTTTTCCATAACTTCATGCTGTGACTGATCAATTTAATCCCTCTGTAGTTACTACAGCTCTGCACATCACCCTTATTCTTAAAAATCAGTAACAAAACACTTTTTCTCCATTCCATTCCTCAGGCATCCTCTCATTTTCCAAAATTTCATTAAACAATCTGGTTAAAAACTCCACTGCCAATTCACCTTAACACCTCCATGCTTCCACAGGTATGTCATCTGAACCAACAGCCTTTCCATTCTTCATGGGTTAAATGGGAAGGTATGAGAGCACAAGCCTATAATGCTGTTCAGACAGAGTGATGTTATTTGTCATGGTGTTTTCTACGTCATTAATCAGTTAGATGGCTGATTGAAACAGACATAGGGTATAACACTGTTTAATTGCAGAGGCAGGCATTGTGAGGGGAAGACATTGGGACTTGTGGGACAAAGTTACCTGGAATGCTAGGACTGCAGTTCTTAAGAAGGTTAATAGAGGCTGAGACGTCTTGGCATGGCCAGATGTTGGTGCAGGTTGGCTGTTTTCCAGATATGTAGTTCAGAAGATTTTGCCTCTTTTTTTCCTGTCTCTTGCATGGTTCCCTTTCTTTCAGAGGATTTACAGTTGTCTTTCCTTTTGCAGATGGTGAAAGTGTAGAGTTGCATCAGTCGGTGGTCTGAAGGAAGTGGACTTGATAGGTGATGGATGTGGCTGTGATGGGTGCCCTGGCCGTAGGAGCAGTGCACCATGAGATTACAGATGGGGAAGCACAGAGTGGGCATCATTCGATGACCTGAAAGAAGTGAATTTGAAATGTGATGGATTCTGCTGGGGTGGATGTTCCTGCTGCTGGAGGGGTTCTCAATGAGGTCGTTGGTAATCCTATGTTATTAGGTGCTCATTAAGGCAAGTAAGAGTCGGTGTGGTTTGGGACTAGCATGAGGACAGTCGAGGATGAGGTACGTCAGGGGCAGAGTGAAGTAGGTTTGGGGTTGTCCAAAGGAGGGGAGGAGTCACAGCATCATGAGGTGAGGTTGCATTTTGAGGGCAGGTTAGTTGATTTGAGTTTTCTGGTAGTAAGGCTATGCAGATGGGTTTCTCAGTGGTCTTTGCTACTTTGGGAGTTAGCACTTCTTTCCAGTGGAGTTGGCAACAGAGGCTGGGACTTGAGAGTAAGTGAAGGATGTGACAGAGCACTGCAAAGTATGCATGTGTGTGTGGGGATGTGTCCGGAACTGCTATCCTTTATTTAAGCAGAAGGCTGAAGGTCTAAGCAAGGCTTGTTAAAGGGGTTGTTAGGGGATGCAGGACCTGGTTTATTTGATTTGCCAGATGCGAAGGTAAAAAAAAAAACAAAGATGGGTGAGTGTTGCAGTAGTGGTGGATTAAGGAAGTCATAAAACTCTTGTGCTTCTGAATTTTGCATATTTGAGGGAATGGCTTTGGCTTGTTAGGTGGCAGAATGGAAGGATGTTTAGAGGAGGGACATACAGAATGGAAGACATTTGGAGGATGGATGATACTATTTGGAGTTAGTTTCAGTTTAAGGTTTAGTGAGAGAAGTGCGGGCTAAATGGTTAATTTTCATTTGAGCAGTAGGGTAGGGTATGAGTTTTTGGTGTTGTCAAGGTGAGGTGTGTTAGGTTGGCTTGGAATGATCAGTTGCAGTACAGGATTCCAGGGGCATTTTTTGATAGGAAGTTATATGATAGGGTATTGTGGAGTTTGTTCAGTTGTATTTAGGCTGGGGAACACGGTAAGACAGTTCAGATGGTCAAGGTGGATTTAGCTCCAGTTTGTATAGTTGCACATGTGACACGGTTATGTGACTTTGCTAAATCTGGGATGGTGGGTCATATGTTTGAAGGGTCGGGGTAGGCTGGAAAGTGCAGAGACTGATAGACTATGGCTGTTGACAAAATGAGTTTGTTGTGAGGGCTGGCGCTGGTAAATGGAGGTTCATTGGGTTGCAGTCTGTGGGGTATTATCTTCATGGATGCATTGGATTCATTGTGAGGGTGTTGTGTTTGTCAGCAAATGCTATGTTAGGTGTTTGCTTTATAATAGATAGTGGGTACAGTGAGGGATTACTATTAAAGTGATTTGTTTGAAAAGGAAATCTCATTTTGGTCATTATTATATCCTTTGAGTGGCAAAAGTATGTTGCATTTGCGCAGAATGGCATGCAGTTGGGCTTGTTTTTTTTGGATGGTGTTGGGCTTTTCAGCTTTGGTGGTACATTTGGCAGATAATGACCAGGGAATAAGTACAAAACTACCATTTGTAGTCAGGATAAGTGAAGATATGTGTGATTTACATTGGTTTTACAAGGGTATGGGTATTAGTTTGTCATTGGAGAGGAATCATCACCTTATTTTCAGCTGTTTAGGCATCTGTTTGTTTTGCGTATTTATATGGTAGGGCTTTGGGATATTGATGACAGCGAGCCAGCTTGTTTCAGACAGGATGGAGTACACTGAATGATGTTTTGCTTCAACCCTTTTGATGTGCATTTCGGTTTGTTTTGAAAGATTGTATTGGAAGTTTTGCTATGAAGGAGTGGGAACAGCCTGGTCAGGTTGGTGGGTTGAGAAAAGAGGCAGGCTCATCCCTCTAATATTCCACCTCTGGTGTTGGATGTTCATTTCCATGAGTTGTTAAAAGAAAGTGAGCAATCGGATGCTGCTTGATAAGTAAAAATAAGTGAGCGGAGGTAAGTACTCTGCTTATTTGGTTGGATGTTTAACTCAATAAGTGGGAAATTAAAGTGAGCAATGGGACACTGCTTGATAAGTAAATAAGCGAGTGGGGATAAGGATGCTGTTGATCTGGCCAGGGTGAGTGAGGTTACATTGCCTTAGTTAACAGTTATATGAATGTTTATGATCTGAAAAGTTAAAATATCGGTCAATAAAGTTATGCTTATGAAATTATGTTTATGGAAGTTTAATAAAGGTCATCAAATGAGGTTTGGTAACAAACCAATTTTTCCTGCGACAGCTTCCAAATGATTTTAGATATAGTACTGGAAATTAAGAGGCTAGGGGGGATGAAATGGTTAAATGGGAATGTGGGATGACTGGGAGGAAACGAGGTGAGGGTAGGGATGAGCTTAAGGGTTTGATGTAGGTGTAACTGGGCAAGGAATTGCATTTTGGTGTGAACTTGCTAAGGCAAGGTTACGTCTGAGATGACCTGTAGGTATTTTAGAAGACAGGTAGGCCTTGGGTAATATGACGGTACTGTGGAGAATTGTTTTCCCCCTGCTTCTCTCACTGTGTAGTTTCCCATGGTATGTTCATGGACTGGGTATGTCAGGTGTGCATGGGTGGTTATGTTGGATTGATAGGGTGTGGGTGGTTGTCTAGTCTTTATTTGGTTTAAATCAGGAGCCCGTGATGGTGCTGTTGCACTTTCGGTGGCTTTGTGGTGACAATGGCCTCTGGCTTGCTTTTGTTTGGGGTTCATCGCTGTTGGTAGTGTATCGCATAGCATGCTATGGATAGGAAGGTCCAGGTATATAGACTATTACTTGTTAATGGGCGGATGTTTTCAAGCTGTCATTATTTGTGCCTCTGTCCTCTCATTTCTGCAGACTTTGTGTGGAGAGATACGGTTTACTGTTGGATAGTGACGAACACTGCAAGGGGGAGGGTTAAATGGTTTTTCTGCTGTGATTATTAGTAGTTGTTTTATTGGGTGCTCATTAACCTGGCTTAGAGGAGAATGTTGCAAAATGGTGGTTTGATGGTAAACTTCTGGCACAAGATTACCGAATGCATTTGCAAATAAAGGCAGAAATCTGTGTTTCAGACTTCCTCCCCTTTCAGATAATTTATGGTAATGCATAACCCGTTTCTCTGCGTTTCAGACGTCCTGCCTCTAGAAATTCATGATAGCAGTAACACATTTTCAGATTTGGGGCAGTTAGAGAATTTATACTCATGCATAACCTTATCTGCGTTTCATACTTCCTGCCTTTAAAATAATTCATGTTAATGTATAACCTGTTATCCCTGGTGGTTCTGTGGTTCAATTACATTCAACTGAGCAGTAGTGGTATTGAAGTGGCTAAAAAACACTGGAAACATTAGCCACAAAGCATCATAGAAAATGATGATTTATATCACATGGGATCATCCATTACCAACAGTTCAAAAGATAGATGTTACAAAACCGGATATAGTGGTCCAAGAAAAGAAGACAAAATTAGCATTGATCATTGAAATCACCACACCCAGTGACTACAGTGCCTTGCGTACAAAGAGACAAAAAGTCATAAAATACCATGATTTACAGGCAGAAATGAGAGCAATGTGGAAGAAAGATACCCATACAGTTCCAATGGTAGTAGAGCAACGTGTCTTATAAAAAATAATTTACAATCATATTTAGATATGTTACCTATCCATGTAACCCCATACAAATTGCAGAAGGAGTCATTACTGGGCACATTGCGGGTGCTGCGAAGAACACTTTCGGATGACATCAAAGACATCAAAGATTTAAACAATACTAATTTCATGCACTTTAATTTTTCTATGACTTAGGAATGGGGTCCATTCTCATCATGGTATTAGAAACCCAAAAGATTTGGAGAAATTAAGAAAAAAGGCAGCAGTCTACTATGACTATGCTGTTATAAGCTAAGGTAGTTTACCATGAGAGTATGAGTAAATAAGTTCAGAAGAAATGCCAGTTAATACACACATTCCAATGACACTGCCAGTAGCACCCAAGAGAATAACTGAGTAGGATCTAAATTTTTAACATGGAAAGGTTATAAGTAAGTTGAGTCCATGGCTTAAGTTTTAAAACTAATTATTGTTGTTGATCAGTTAAGAGAAAGATGACAGAATACTGAAAGTGCATCTTTTGTTTTGTTTTTCTGTTCCAATGACCCAATGACCTCACTGCCAGAGAAACACTGTGCAGGTTTTTGCATGCCTAGATTTTACCTCATGTTTTGGTTCATTTTTCCATGTTTAGCAGATTATTGGCAACTCATTGCAGACTGAGGTTTGAAGATGGTGACAATCACTTGAGTTTCAGGCATCATGCCTTTGGAAGATTTGTGTCAAAGCACACTTTTTAGTTAATATTTTGTCATCAAAGGTAATAGGGCAATTCATGGATGATAACTTTCTGAGCTTAAAGTAATTTTGGCGATCTGTGACCTTGTGAATTATACGTGTTATATTTTGAATTGGGCATGATGAATTTGAAAGTCAGATGTGAGCAGCATAGTGAGTGTGCACCATTATATTTTGAATTAGGTATGCCAGGGGTGTGCAGTTTGCCCTTAAATGAAATATGTCATTCAGTGACCTAATGAAGCTATATTCTTTAATTTTGAATAGTCCATACCTTGCACATTAAGGGAGATTTGTCCATATATATTTTGGTGGCCAGATTTCTTGCTTCAAGGAGTTGAGCGGTATGTCTAGGGGGAGGGCAGAAAGTCTGTGGGGGTGAGGTAGCACACGGAATTCTACTGGTTTATTAACAATGGCAACTAGTAGGGTCACAGGAGGGCTATAGTATGTTTACTTATAAATTAAAAATGACTTCAAATGTTTTACATTTGTATTTTTTTTTGCAGATGGTGGTGCTATGCTGGGTGTTTTGGTTGCTGGAGTGCTATGCAATGGGGTCACAGATGGTGCAATGGGGTGACAGATGGTGGCAGTGCAGAGTATCAGATGGTGGGCCAAAGGAAGGGCTCTTATCAGGTGAAGGCTGTTGCTGAAAAGAGGCCTTTGATGGCTGCAGCTAAATAGAGTGAAGTCAAAAGTAGTGATACAATTTTACCTACTCATTTCGGTGTGTGAGAGTTTGAGTGGTATGTGAGTGCTGCGGGGATTAGTAAGGATGACATAAGTCAGGGGTGTGTTGTTTTAGGTTAGGTTAGTTATGTGGGATTGTGGGGCAAGTGTTATTTTGTACTGTAAGTATTCATCGATTCGTGTAAATGCATTTCGATGAATACAGGTCGATGTTTAAGTGTTCGATATTATGATGTTTTGACATTGTAATATAGACGCGGGTTTCACACTTGTCTGAAGTGTGTGGACAGGTATTCAGTGGTACAGGTGACAGACTGGGAATGCATGTTGATTAATTGAGTTTACAGCATCCTGAATTGTGTAAGCCAATTAATAGATGGTGTTTTTTTTTTTTTTTTTGTAAATGCATTGCATTGTTCATGAGAATTTACACTGGTTTGCAAATGTGGCAGGAGCGTTGGTTTGGGCCATATTTTTGGGGGACTGGTTGTGGCTTGTCCGTTAGAATGGTAGGACAACTGGAGGAATGATGTTGGACTTTGAAGTAGATTTCCAATTAACAGGCATCATAGTTTTAGCAGGAGAAGTTTGGGGAGCAGCCTGGTCAGGCTGGTGGGAGGAGAAGAGGGGAAAGCTTCTCTGATGCTGGATGTTCATTTTTGAGTTAGGAAAGGAAAGTGAGCAGCTGGATGCTGCTTCATAAGTAAAATAAGTGAGTGGAGGTTTGGACGTTGTTTATATGGTTGGATGTGTAATTCAATAAATGGTGAATGAAGTGAATGATGGGACATTGCTTCATAAGCATGGTAAGTGAGTGAAGGTTTGGACGTGGCTTACTGAGTCAGGATGAGTGAGGTCACACAGTCCTGGCTAAAATCACATGGACGTTTATGCTATGATTAATATCAACTATACTATGTTTCAGTTGTAAATAACAAATATTGGCTAACAAAGTTATGTTTATGGAAGTTTAATAAAGGTCTTTAAACATCATTCAGTGTTATGTGTTTATTGAAGTGGACCAGGACAAACATCATTCAGTGTGATGTGTATTTATTGAAGGGGATTGTGACAAAGGTTAACGTTATTAATTTATGAAAAGGACAAGAATAATTATAAAGAAATATAAATGTAATATCACTAGTTTGTAAGCCAAATTGCTCTTAGGTTCATAGTTTCATAGGTGTGTACTAGGCTAATGGCCCTGGAGCTTTTAAAAGCCTATTCCATAGAAGTGCCCTGGCATCATGCCAATGTCACTCAAGGTCTCTGAGTCTGTACAGAGCACTGCCAAACACTTGATGGGAAACTAATACGTAGACCCTGAAAATTTAATGATGAAGCATTTAGGAAGATATTCTGAAGTTAGAAATAAATCAAGCAGTACTTACTGAAAAATAAAGAATTAGCTTGACAAGAATGATGAAACGAGGGGAGTCGCATGAATGGCTACTGCCTGGCTACTACTAACGGTGGTCTCAGCACAGCTTCACTCTGTTGGGATGCAATACTCCTTTGCTTCTTCTCTCACCAGGAGCAAAATGTTAGCACCAATCCCAAGAAAAGAATCAGGCCACGGCCTGTTTTGTGATCCACAGTCTTGTCCCAGACGATGCAAGGGTCTGCAGGCTTGTAGCCTTTTTCTGGTATGTGCCTCAAATAGCAACCACACCAATCAGGTACATTAGGCACAGACACTCACTCTCCAACCAGAAAAAGTCAGGAATTGATGCACTCTGCTCCTACTCTCACCCGGATCAGAATATAAGCACAGATTCCAAGCTGTCACCTATAAAGCAGTTATTAATCTTTCTGGTGATCAGCAGTCTCCTGGAAATAATGTAACTGCACACATTCTCTCACCAGCAAAAAAAAAACCAGAAGCACTAATCCCAAGATGATTACTGAGAGGCAGAATATGGGCTCTCCAATTACTGGTGGTCTTGTAATAGATGCTTAAAGGTAAGATGAAAAAATGGTTTATCCTAAACACTGCAATGTGCACCAGAGGAGTTAGATGTAAAAGTAGGTAACTTAAGTTTTACCTGTCTTAAAAGTTAAGTTTTAATGGAGAGTCACTATTTTTAAAACAGCAAGATAGATTGAAAGGGGGTAGTCACTTTTGTATTCTGGTACTATGGAATGCAGTAGGGTGGCCAATAAATATAAATAGTTGAAGGGGAGTGATTACACAAAATGATTACAACAAATGAAGAGCAAACTAACCTTTCCCTCACAGCAAATTGTAGCAGAGTCTGGGTGAGCCTTTCTAACAAAGTTCTGAAATGTTTTATTTTATCCCTTAAATAGAAGGTTTAGTTCCTAGCCCCACCCCCTCAGTTCACAGATGATTAACCTTAACTGACCTCTTCTAACTTATGTATGACTCCTTAATTGACCTGTTCTAGTTTTTGTCTGACACACAAGTGACAGCATTGTAGTCTATTTTCAAATTTGAATATGCAGTTAAAAGCAGAATACAAGTAAAACACAGTGTATAGAAAACAAACCACAGTATACAAAATAGAAAAAGGCAATAAAGTAATACAAAATCCAACAAATAAAAAGCAAACTAACCTTTCCATCACAACAAACTGTAGCAGAGTCTGGGTGAGCCTTTCCAGTAAAGCTCTGAAATGTTTTATTTTACCCCTTAAATAGAAGGTTTAGTTCCTAGCTCCTGCCCCTCAGGTCACAGATGATTAACCTTAACTGACCTCTTCTAACTTATGTGTGAATCCTTAATTGACCTGTTCTTATTTCTATCTGACTCAAAAGAGACAGAGTTGTGGTCTCTTTTTAAGTTTTAATATGCAGTTAAAAGCAGAATACAAGTAAAACACAGTGTAAAGAAAGCAAATCACAGTATGCAAAATAGAAAAAGGCAATAAAGTAATACAGACTCCAACAAATAAAAAACAAACTAACCTTTCCCTCACAGCAAACTGTAGCAAAGTCTGGGTGACCCTTTCCAGTAAAGCTCTGAAATGTTTTATTTTACCCCTTAAACAGAAGGTTTAGTGCCTAGCTCCACCCCCTCAGTTCACAGATCCTTAATTGATCTCTTCTAACTTATGTGTGACTCCTTAATTGATCTATTCTAAATTCTGTCTGACTCACAAGAGACAGAGTTGTGGCCTCTTTTCATGTTTTAATATGCAGTTAAAAGCAAAATACAAGTAAAACACAGTGTAAAGAAAACAAATTACAGTATACAAAATAGAAAAAGGCAATAAAATAATACATAATCCAAAAAATAAAAAGCAAACTAACATTTCCCTCACAGCAAACTGTAGCAGAGTCTGGGTGAGCCTTTCCAGTATCTTATCATTTTTATACTTTTTATACCTGTATCTACTATCCAGTTATGGTTTTATATTAATGAATAGAATATTAAAACTGTGGGTATTAAATAAAGTCATGAAAAGGAAATCAATTAACATTTGTTGAGTCTGTTAATGATTTTTAAACTAAAAAAGAAACTTAATTTGAGAGTTATTTGCATGAAATTCTGATGTGATCATATTGGATACAGTTTTTCATGATGAACATATTATGAGAAAATTGTAGAATATAATGTACTTTTTATATGTGATAGAAGAGAATTAGAAGTTAGAAGAAAGATTAAAGTTTGCATAGGTGGATCAGCTTAATGGATTAATTGTGTATCATGGAGGTCTTGTGAAATACTAGCACTCATTTATGCATGGACTTATTTAAACATTCTCTTATTTATATGCCTCCTGCTCTCAGTTTGGCTTTTTTGAACAGTTTAATAACTATAATATGTTATCTTCTTTATCATTTTCATTGTTTCCTTTCTATAGCTCAAGCGAATACATAGACTTTAATATACTAGTGCATCTTGTAGCTTTAATAATATCAAGTTAGAGCATACTTATTGTGTTTAGTTTTATTTGATTACATCCCATTAAATAACTTCCGGCAGTAGCTCTTGAGGTCACTATATTGCTTAGGTAATTATCTGACAGACTGTTTTAGTTAGTCAGTAATCTGTATTTGTATTGATATCTATAATGGGAATTAGATCTGCGGTGGTGGTGCTGCAGTAGCGTTGTCGCCTCACAGTAAGACGCTGTCCGGTTCGATTCTCAGCTAGAGCGTCTTCTGCATGGAGATTTGCGTGAATGGGCGTACCTTCATTGAAGGTTGTGCATCAGGGCTGGCAACTCAGCACGTAAAAATCAACTGCCAATCATTAGCGGACCGGAGTTATGCTGTGGTGACCCCTAAATGGGAAAAGCCGAAAGACACATCATCATCTATAATGGGAATAATTAACCATAACTTTAGTCAAATAGGAAAGTTTTATTCCATACAAAATGGCAAGTAAGTAAAAATTATTTTAATATGCCAGTCATTGCAAACACACTTGCAATTGGATCTAGATACAATGCATAATGAGATACATGCATGTTTAAAATGATTATATTGCTATGACTGCAATGATTACTCACAGTATATATAGACCGTAACAGCTTTACTTTGTTTATCTCCCACTCCCTGTAAAGAAAGAGAAACCTACATTTGAATTCTGAAATACAAATGTGTACACAATTGATGCAACATACATGTAAAAATTTATACTTATCTTTGCAAGGTATGTTGTTACTGTTTATAAATATGATTAATACAGTTACTTGAAACAGCAACTTAAGGCAAACATCATCAACAAGAAAAGATTCACAGGAAAATACATGGATACTTACTTGACCACATTATACTATCAAAGGATTTGCAGTGTATCCGTACTTTCCCTTCATTTCCACTTTGGCTGAAATATGTAGCACAGGAGATAGAACTAGAAATAAAGTTAGAACCTGTGGAAGTAAGGTTCTATATAATTTCGTCGAATGGGTATTCAGCAAATACCCATTAACTGAACAACTATTTATCAAAGCCGCTCTTCATTGAACAGCAGATTTTAACTAGGGCAAACTAGTGGTTGGCCACTGTCTGTAATTTACCCTTTTCCCCACTTTAGTATTATCTTGGAGTTAGTATATTTAGTTGGTGTGTGGGGTCATAGCCCCCCATCTTGCCAGGTTTTAAATTTTTTTGTTTTTTTTTGCAGTCGCTCAGTTGGCCAACCGCTTGTTTGCCCTAGTTAAAATCTGCCATTTGATGAAGTACGCCTTTGATAAATAGCTGTTTGATGAATGGGTATTCACTGAATACCCATTTGACAAAATGTCATAGACCTGTAGAAGGAAAACTATGAAACAAGCTATTATAACCAGCATTAGTATTTTCACTCACTATGGAAAGTAATGTCAACAGGATTGGGAACAGTCACACTTAATTTTTTTGACTGGACAGCACATAGTCTGTCCTATCACATATTAAACTTTCACCCTTGTTTCAAGTATTTTGTTGAGGTAGCACAATGAATGCACAGGAAAGGTTGAACATTTTTGAGCCCGAACATGTAATTAGAAAATGCTATCTGGCCCACTCACTTATAAAGCACCTCTTTTGATTTGCGTATGCTTTTGTTTACCATCAGTTATTGTTTTGCAGCAACAGTTTATTTATTTGGATTAATGTTATACACAGATCATCTCTGCTAGTATTTTATTCATTATACACGATCGTTGTATGTCAGCACTTGAGCTGCTGTTAGCATTGTTTTTTTTTCCCTTGCTAACTATATGGCCTTCTGCAGATCCCCATGACTGAAGTACATCTTTTTTCTAAATGGTTAGTTAATGGAAGAAAAAAGTTGAGAGATTTGACATGGACTTGTTCAAGAAGTTAATTATGCCTAGGGTTTATCTTAATTTAGTCACACAAGATGGAGTTTGTAACTTGGCTATTGTTTTAACCTTGCTTACATTTGATTTGATTTTACTTACACATGTTATAAGCAGCCTAGTCTTTTTAAAAGAACATTTGTCTTGGTCTTGATTTAACACAGTTTTTGATAGCATGGATCGCTGCAGTAAACCTCAAAATATACATTTTTATTTGGAATAAACACCAAGATGCTGTCTCTAACACCACCATCATGAAGAACTACAGCAAATCATACATTTTATGCTGCATAATTTTAGGTGCTCAGGTTATAACAAGACAGCCTCTTCAAACAGAACCTATCTATTGCAATAATGAATGTTGCCAACTTTTGGTTCTTTTTATTAAAATATCTGCTAGAAGCCAATGGAAACATTTGGGAGGGCTCAGGAGAAAACCAGACCAAAGTATATTCATTCACCTTGCTAAAAATGAAGTTACTAACTGTACCTTTAATTTTATTTATTTTTATATGGGGTACTGCATTGCTTCTTCAAGATTATTATCAAGCTTACCCTGGGAAACAGTACCTGTATAGCAAAACAAAATAAAAGCACTATATACATAAAAATATTGCATGAATAACTATGAAAAAATATGAAAACAGTGTGTCAAATATAATGATAGAAATGAGTACACTGCAATGTCAATCACAAAAGTAAAACACTTCAAAAAATGAAAAAAAAAATCAAGCTTAGTGACTGCGCCTTATTCTCCTCAGACAGGAACAAGCATAACCTAGCTTTGAGAGAAGAGATCCAAAATTAAATGAAAGTTGCTGCAAACAAAATTACTTATGGAAAAGAAGCAGATAATTAACCAAAAGTGCTATCTATTTTCATTGGTCATAGGCAACCAGCTGCTACCGTCTTGGACCCTTCCCCATGAGCTACTTGGACCCTTCCGCCTGAGCTACCTGCTGAGCATCAGTATGACATTTGACTCTATTTCTGAGGTAATATTGCATCTTTTTTCTCTTCTTTGAATTATTAATTATTCTTCATTATATAAATGGGGATTAAACTCAAAATTGTATAACTCAGACTTCCAAAATGTTTTCCATGTGTTTTTGACTCTATTTCAAGATCAAAGTTGGGAATGTCAGGTGTATCCTCTTCCACCATTATTATAAAGCCATGGAGTAAATGAAGAATGGTGAGTAAAGCCCCTGCAAAAATGTTTTCTCTAGGTCATCACCCAAGAGTTTGCTGGATCTAACTTTTCAACAAGGTTGGTCCATCAGTTTTATTTCTGATTAGCCTGAGACTAATAACTCAAAACCAGAGCAGGACATCACTTATGCTAATTATCTTAATGCACTGACACCTGTAGTAAAGTATCTGCTGCAGCCATTAATACAATCATTTTCACGGTTTACCATGCACAGGTAAGACAAGTTCTTTATTTTGTTACTTGTGCTTTAAGGTTTCTACACATACTAAAGCACATTGGAAGTGGGTTCATAACTACCACTTGCATTTTGGGAAATGAATCTTTATGCAACATACTGTAATAATGAGTATATAACTCACAAGAAATTAATAGCACATTAAATGCTCAAAAGGTGTTATAGATGACAGCAATTAAAATGGTTAAAATAAAGACCATAAGTAACATGTACCCATACATGTCCCCTTTCAATCTATCTTGCTGTTTTAAAAATAGTGACTCTCCACTAAAACTTAACTTTTTAGGCAAGTAAAAGTTAAGTTACCTACTTTCACATCTAGCTCCTTTAGTGCACACTGCAGTGTTTAGGATAACCCATCTTTTTCATCTTACCTTTAAGCATCTATTGCAAGACCACCAGTTATTAGAGAGCCCACATTCTTCCTCTCAGTAGTCATTTTGGGATTAGTACTTTTGTTTTCTCCCAGTGAGAGAAGAAGTGCAGTTATATTATTTCCTGGAGACTGCTGATCACCAGAAACCTTAATAGCTGCTTTATAGGTTCATAGTTTCATAGGTAGGTACTAGGCTATCGACCCAAGGGCCTACGTAAGCCTAGCCAACAAGGTTACCTGGCTTACGCCACCCAAGAAAGTTATTTTCCTGTGCCACTGTCAAGCAGAGACACAGAAGTGATCCCCAGGGTATAGTTCCTATTTCCCATAAACTCATCAAGATTTTTCTTGAAGAGTGCTAATGAAGAACTCTGCTTGACATAGATGGGTAGCCTGTTCCAGAGTATGGGAAGTCTCTCGGACAGGAATCTATCCCTCCAGAATGTCCTGTTTATTGTAGTGACAATGTTTAGGTCCCTAGAGCATGTAGCTCGGTGGGATTGGGATTTCTTTAGGTGTAGCATGTCCAACAGCTCTGGGTTTGACATAGCTTTATATGTTAGGCAGAGATCACCTTGGAGTAGGCGATATGCTACGGAGTAAAGCTGGAGTTTTTTGAGGCGGTCAGTGTAGGGCATTTGTTTGAGGCCAGTAATCCTCTTTGTGAGGTACTTCTGTGGCCTTTCCAGCTGCTGCAGATGTCTTGTGAGGTACATTCCAAAAGGGGGTTGTACTCTATAATGGGCCTAATGAGTGTTGAGTACAGGGGAACAATGACCTCTTTATTCCTGGATGAGAACCCTTTTATGATGAGGTGTGCCACGTAGAAGGACTTCCTGACTACTGTGGCGATGTGACTATCAAAGGAGAGACGACTGTCCACCTGGGTCCCAAGGTCTCTTATCACACATTCAGTGTTAAGCAGCCTATGTGGTAGTTCATGGGTACAGAATTTTTACCAAAGGGGATGACACTGCACTTTTTGGCACTGAGCTTGAGGCAATGGCTCTGACACCAGGCATCTGTCTCAGTGAGGCCCTTCTGTAGGATGTCCACATCATTTGGGGACTTGACTATGGCTCCTAGTTTGCAGTCATCTGCGAACTTCATTAGCCAGAGACCTTCTGTGTTAGCCTGTACTTCAGAGAAGTAGATACCAAACAGGAGAGGTCCCTGGATGGAACTCTGTGGTACAACTCTTGTCACTGCTTTGAGGTCAGATTTGGAGTCTGCAACTTTTACAGTGTGGGTTCTGTCAGTGGGCCTGTTGGCAACCCATTTTGTGACATAGGGATTTATACCTAGTTTAGTGAGTTTAACTATAATTCCAGAATGGGGGATGGTGTTGAAAGCCTTGGTGAGGTCAAGATAGGCTGTGTGAACCACCTTACCCTCATCTACGGCTTTGGTGACTGCCTCAAAGAAGTCGATCAGGTTCAGGAGGCATGATCTGCCTATCACAAACCCGAACTGGATGGGATCCAGAGTTTGGAGGTTACCAATGTCTTTGTTTATGAGTTCCATGATGATACGTTCCATGGCCTTGCACACCAGGCTCATCAGGCTAATAGGTCAATAGTTCCCGGGATCAGTGGTGGCTCCCCCTTTGTGGAGTGGGATAACTGTTACTGTGCACAATTCAGTGGGCACAAAGCCTGATGTGAAGCTATTATTGAACATGGTGATTAAGTGGGGAGGCAGTTCTTTCTGAAGTTCATGTAAAACGCAGCATGGGATGTTGTCTGTTACCATGGATGCTGTGTTTTTGGCTTTTAGAGAGGACAGCTTTTACCTGTGTAATTGTGATTACAGGGAATCTGCATTCTTCCTGTACAGATATGGGCCCTTTAGGGGGTGGGGGGGGGGGGTAAAGATAGCACTGAACCTTTCTGCCAGGATGTTGGCTATATCAGTTGTTTCTGTAATTTTCGTGCCTTTATGCTATAACTCAGAGCAGATCTGGGTGTTGCCATCGAGATTCTTGACATAGCTATAGAATGCTTTGTGGTTGTCCTTAGAATTAGTGGTGATTTTATTTTTTTAGCTAGCTTTGGAGGATCCTATAAGGGATCTCAGCTTCTTACTGAGGCTGACCAGGGAGCTCCTCCACTCATGGGATTTTACTCTCTTTTGCAACAGTTTCTTCCTTCTGTTATACAGTTTGTTTATGGCAGGGGACCACCAGATTGGCTTCCTTTTTTTGGAGGATGGCGTCTTGGTTCTGTTTGGGATAGCATGATCCATGCACTCGTGTAATGGCTTATAGAGTGCATTTGTGTAGGATTCAGCAGTTGTAACTGTATTGTCCATCTGCATGGGGGTCATGAAGTTCACTAATTCTGTCTTAAGAAGCATGAAGTTGGCTTTGGAGAATTATTTTTACCGTGGTTTCTTTAATGGGGGGTGGATGCTGGATGTTGATATCAAGGGTGATTTGCTTATGGTTGGATCGGACCAATGAGGAGTTGACTTCAGGTGTGGAACACTGGTCACTCATGTTGGTAATGACTAGGTCTAGGATATTGTTGTCCCTGATGGGGGTGTGGATAATTTGATCCAGGGCATTGGAGTTTATGAATTCCAGAAAGTGCTGAGCTAAGGAGTTGATGCACAAGTAGTTTTCCCAGTTAATGGTGGGGTAGTTGAAGTCACCCATTATTAGGGTATTTGGTTGAACCCTAATATTTTCCAGTACATCAAGAAAAGAGGAGTGGGAATCCTGGGGCATGGTGGGGAATCTGTAGCAAGCTACAATTTGGATTGCAGTTTTGCCCAGAGTTAGTTGCACTTGGATAACCTCGGATGCATTATGCTGAGCAACTAGCCTGGAGGTGTGGATATAGTCTTATAGGTGACAGCTTGGAATCTGTGCTTATATTCTGATCCTGGTGAGAGTAGGAATAGAGTGCATTGATTCCCGGCTCTTTATGGTTGGAGAGTGAGTGTCTGTGCTTAACGTACCAGATTGGTCTGGTTGCTATTCGAGGCATCTACCAGAAAATGTCTACAAGACTGTGGATCACCAAACAGGCCGGATTGTGGCTCAGCAAACAGGCCATTGCCTGCTTCTCTTCTTGGGATTGGCGCTAACATTTTGCTTCTGATGAGAGAAGAAGCAAATGAGAGTTGTATCCCAACAGAATGAAGCTGTGCTGAGACCAGCATTAGTAGTAGCCAAGCAGTAGCCATTCATGCAACTGCCATCTTTTCATCATTTTTGACAAGCTAGTTCTTTATTTTTCAGTAAGTACTGATTGATTTCTTTCTAACTTCAGAATATCTGCCTAAATACTTCATCCTTAAATTTTCAGGGTCTACATATTTGTTTCTCCTCAAGCATTTGGCAGTGCTGTGTACAGACTCAGACACCTTGAGTGACATTTATCATGTAATAACAATATATAAGGAAATAGTTCCAGTACTCAGTAATAATGATGATCCCTCCTGGCCTGTCTAAAGGTCAGTTCCCTGTGCTTTCTCCTATTAACCTGGTGAACTTGGGCATTCTGAGGCAGTGTCACAACTGCTTCATGTACACTTACAATCCTCTCCTCTTACCTCCCAACACTCAGACTTGTGAGAGATGCACTTATATATCCAAATTGGAAGCCATGCACTCACAAGCCAAGACCAGAATAGCTTGTCAAAAGGAGAAGGTCAACACCTGCATCACACCACATGTAACACATAGCCCTCCAGAACACCCACCATCACAGCTCTCACATAAAAAACACAAACCACACACCCACCTTCATAGAGGCTCTCAATAGAAATCTACCCAAACAGAAGAGACCTCCAAGGCAGAAGTGCAAGACAGTGTGCACCTCAACGTAAGCCCCT
This sequence comes from Protopterus annectens, assembly GCF_019279795.1. Lineage (NCBI taxonomy): Eukaryota > Metazoa > Chordata > Ceratodontiformes > Protopteridae > Protopterus > Protopterus annectens. The sequence goes on from NC_056733.1 coordinate 319,686,462, forward strand.
AATGCAAAACACCTTGCCCAATACACTAATCATAGGTGACTGGATAGTGAGGTACACAGATGTCCCACTCAATGGGTTGAAAAAGGAGAAGGTAACAGTCAGCTGTTTATCAGGTGCCAGAATCCGACACATAACGCACGCATTCAGGTCACTCCACAACAAGTACAAGTATGGCTCTGTCACTTACCATGTGGGTGTGAATGACCTGAGATACTCCTCCCTGGACTACATGAAAAGAGATATGGAGGAGTTCTTGGATTATGTGGCCCAGGCAGGTATGATCCTAGCCCTTAGCAACATCCTACCATCGCCCAGAATGATACCGCAGTACAAGCAGAAAATGATTGACTTCAACAATTGGCTAAGTTTCTGGTGTCATTCTAAGGGGATCCAGTATCTGTTTGTTGGGGGTGATATTATAGACAGACCTTGATGCTTTGTCAGAAATGGCCTGCATCTGTCACCCCTGGGTTACTGGATATGGACTAAGACTCTTGCCAACTCTATAGTGCCTTTTTTAGGCGAAGTTCCAAAGACAAAATTACCACTATAACAGCTATAAATAAATGCAATTTGAGGGTCATGCTGCTCAATGCTAGAAGTCTAAATCTCAAGATGCACTTGCTCGAAGCACTCCTCAAAATGGAGAACATTGACATTTGTGCTGTAACATTGACCTGGTTTAAAGCAGCAGAAAGCACCCCTGTGCTACCAGGCTATAACTCTTTCCACACCTTTTGGCCCCAGAACATGGACCGAAGCTCCAAAGGCAGTGGTGTCTCCATATTCATAAAGGATATGCACAGCTCCAGACTAGTAGCCCAGCATAACACAGATGAGATACTACAGATGCAATTAACATTGAGTAAGATGGCGACTCAGGTCGTATCCTGCTATAGGTCCCCAACCATGTCCCAATACTCTCACTCTCTGTTCCTAAGCACCATGTAAACTATTAGGGTCCAACCCAACACTCTCATACTAGGTGACTTCAACTACCCCTCCATCATCTGGGAAAACAGCACATGCACCAGTACACTGGCACAACGCTTCCTGTAATTCATCAGTTCCCATGCCAAGGACCAGCTCATTCTTACCCCCACTAAAGGAAGCAACATGCTTGACCTGGTTATTATTAACATGGGCAAATGTTGCTCTACACCAGTAGTCAATTCCTCCCTGGTTAAATCTGCCCACAAACTAATCACCATTGAAATCCACATCTCACCCACACACACCCGCAAAGGTAACTACCATGAAAAACTTCTCCAAAGCTGACTTTGGGCTCCTAAAAACAGTGGTGGCTAACTTCACTGCACCCATGTCAATGGAAAATAGATGCATGACTGCCAAATCATACACCAATGCACTGTATGAACACGTACATAAATGCATGGATCTAGCCATACCCAACAGAACCAAGACACTCACCTCCAAAAGGAAGCCAGTCTGGTGGTCCCCTGCCTTTAATAAACTCTACAACATAAGGAAGAAACTGTTGCAGAAAAAGGTGAATTCACAAGACTGGAAAAACTCCCTTATTAGCCTCAACAAAAAGTTAAGATCTTTTATCAAAACCTCTAAAGCCAGCTATGAAGGCAGAAATGTGTCAGACACTAAAATCAACCACAAAACCTTCTATAGTTATATCAAAAATCTCCCCAGCAATATCCAGGTTTGTTCTGAGTTACTGCACAATGGTACCTCCTATACTGAGCCAACAGATATTGCCAACATACTGGCCGACAGATTCAGTGCCAACTTTACCCGCCCCCTCAAAGGACCAGTCACAATACCAGAGGAATGCCAGGCACCCAGAATTACTACAGTACCGGTTAAAGCTGCATTGTCCTAGGCCAAGAATACAGCTTCCGTGGGACCCAACAATATCCCTGGATGTATTCTACATGAACTACAAAGTGAACTGGCACCACATCTGTGTGCCCTGTTCAATCACACCCTCACCTCAGGCTTTGCCCCTACCAAATGGTGTACTGCTACAGTCATCCCTCTCCATAAAGGGGGAGCAACTACAGACCCTGGGCATTATCGCCCCGTTAGCTTAATGAGTCTGATATGTAAGGCTATGAAGTGCATCATCATGGACCTAATTAACAAGGATATCGGGAATCTCCAAACACTAGATCCCACATAATTTGGTTTTGTGAAAGGTAGATAATGCCTGCTCAACCTAGTTGACTTCTTTGAGTCAGTCACCAGAGCTGTGGATGAAGGCAAGGCAGTTCATACAGCCTACCTCAATCTGGCCAAGGACTTTGATACCATTCCCCACTCAGGAATTATTGATAAACTCACCAAACTAGGCATCAAGTCCTATATCACTAGGTCGGTTGCAAACTGGCTCACAGATAGAACCCACAGTGTGAAAGTAGCAGACTCCAAGTCAGACTGCTGACCAGTCATGAGTGGAGTCCCACAGGGATCAGTCCTGGGTCCTCTCCTGTTTGGCATCTACTTCTCAGAAGTCCAGGGCAACATGGTGGGACTGTCGCTGACCAAGTCTACAGATGACTGCAAGCTGGGAACCGTTATTAACTCCCCAAGTGATGTAGACATCCTACAGAAAGGCCTCACTGAGACCAATGACTGGTCTTGAAACCATGGCCTTAAGCTTAATGCCAAAAAATGTGTCATCATCCCTTCTGGGTAAAACTCAGTTCCCACTAATTACCACATTGATGGGAGCCCACTGAACACTGAAGGCATTATAAGAGATCTGGGGACACAGGTTGACAGCAACCTCTCCTTCAACCACCACATTGCCACTGTGGCCAGAAAGTCCTTCTATGTGGCACATCTCATTACCAAGGGTTTTGCATCCAAGAAGAAAGAGGTCATCATCTCTCTCTATTCTTCCCTCATTAGGCCAATCATCAAGTATAATGCCCCATTTGGCATGTACCTCACTAGACACATGCAACAGCTGGAAAGGCCACAAAAGCACCTCATGAAGAGGATCCAAGGCCTTAAACACATGTCGTACATGGACAGACTTAAAAAACTCTAGCTATTCTCTGTCTCATATTGTCTACTAAGAGATGATCTCTGCTTGACTTACAAAGCCATGTGTGACCCAGCTCTGTTAGAAACACTACATCTAAAGAAGTCCCAATCCCTCTGCACCATATGCTCCAGAAACTTCAACCTCATTATTACAATCAACAGAACATGCTGGAGGGACAGGTTCATAACCTAGAGACTGCCCATGCTCTGGAATAGACTTTCAATACATGTCAAGCAGAGGACCTCACTGGCCCTCTTCAAGAGAAATCTTGATGAAATCCTTTTACCAATCACCAAAGTACCACCACGACTCGGAATAAGAGTTGAAAGTTGTAGTTCCTTTATTTGATAGAATAGTAAGCGCTTTCGGGTTTTAACCAAACCCTTCTTCAGACATATAACTAATGACAATCTTTCAAAGTATATTTTAAATGAAAAAAGGTGCCAAAAAGCATTTGAACCACTTTTAAAATCTCAGTAAATACCATTATTGTCCACTAGATGGTACCAGAGACAAACTTTTCAATAGATGTTTACTGAGAATGCTAGAAAGTCAATGTCTACTTTGTTTCTAAGGTGTATAAAGAAAATACATTTTGAAACAATTATCTATTATAATACTTAATTACTCTCAAAACTGTTCAAGTGCAAACTTGCAATTAAATACATATCAAATAATATATATAAATATATGTTATATATGTTAGAGAAAAATGTTCATACATAAATATTAAGCCCAATTAATAAGCTCTCAAACCTATATAAATATAATATACATAACTCAATTTGATTAATAATCATAAAAATCACCAATGAAATGATTATTAAATAGTCCATTGACGATTTCTACTAATATGACCTATTAATTTACTATAGCTAAAGAAAAATAATAGAAAGACGTAAAATACATAAATGAAAAAACACAAAATACATTCCTCACTATTATTTACATGGTATTGCCTACGATATAAATCTCCATATATATACAAATATAAATATATATATATATATATATATATATAGAGAGAGAGAGAGAGAGAGAGAGAGAGATTCATTCTAGACATCTAAAGAACGTTTAAAAACATTGTCATTAGGCTTACTTTCATATGCTTAAATAGTCAAATCATATATATATATATATATATATATATATATATATGTGTGTGTGTATATAAAAGCACAAATGTGTATAAATGCACATATATATCAAAGCACATAAAATTACATTTTGGAATAAACATATAACAATAAATTATAAATATGCTGATTCCTTGGAAATAAATACATAAATAAACTACAGTCTATCTATATATTCATGCATCGTGTTTCAGTGGTCTATCTTTGAGAAATGGCCTAATTGAAATTCTCTCATTTATACCACTACCGCTATCTGACTGCAGTCTTATTAGCCATTTTGTTTCTTGTTTTTCTGTATAGTTCTTTATATTACCTAATCTCGTGTTTCTCTCAATCAACTCAACAATCATGAAATTAAACTTATGATTCAAACCATGATTTAAAACATGTTTCGCTAATGCATTAGCTTCATCTTCACGATTTATAGCGTAAACTTGTTCCCTCACTCTCTGTCTCAAGGTTCTATTGGTTTTACCTATGTAAAAACTAGTACATTTCGTGCATTTAGCTAAATATGTAAAATCTCTAGACCTAAAATCAGCATAGTGTGTAAAAGTATATGTTCTATTACTATCAGGATGTAGAAATACATTACAACCTTGTATATATGAACAATGATTACAAGTTCTACAGGGGTATGTCCCCTGTCTTTTTGACACTATTTTATTGACCTTTCCTTGTTCATAACAAAGTAGTCGTTTTAAAGACTTATTACGATATCCATACTTAGATTTAGAGCCAACTATAGATTAAATTTCATCATTAGTTTTTAGAATAGCCCAATTTCTATTAATAATATTGCATATACTCTTGTTATTATTTGAGTATTGTATATTCAACCTGACTTGTGTATTATTTAACTTGGTACTTCCCATAACTGGTGCTACCTCAGTTTCATCAATATTCTTTTCTCTAAAATAAGGTATTCCTTTCTTTTCCCTATCTATTACTTTTAAATCATTAATGACCCCACTTTCTTTATTAGAATATCCTCTCATATTAAATTCTTCTTTCAAAGTATTTAAAGTATTTAAAGTATTTAAAGTCAATTTACATTTATTATCATCACTAGTTAATTTGGATATTCTCTGTCCTTGATTAATGACCATATTTTGATATATGTGTCTAGGATGCTTACTGGTGCGATGAAGCAAACAGTTTTTTCTACATTTCTTCCTATATAATGATGTTGAGATAATATTTTCTTCCTTAGTTATTAATACATCTAAAAATTCAATAGTTTCTCTTAACCATTTACCCTCAAATCTCAAAAATGTAGTAGTTTGATTTAAATATTGTAAAAACTGACCTAAATCTGACTCCATCCCTTCCCATAGGAAAAAGACATCATCCACAAACCTTTTGTAATATTTATTGTTTCTGGCATAGTTCGTTTCAATGATGTATGTCTTTTCCCATTGGGGCATGACCAAATTGGCGTATGAGTTAGCATATGGTGTTCCCATCGCTACGCCTTTGGTCTGTAAATAATATTTATCAGCATATACAAAAACATTGTTTTCCAGGATTAATTCAAGCAATATCCTGTATTTTAACACTTTTTCCTCATTAACATTTCTTATATGTAACAACTGTCTCAAGTAATCCATTCCTTCTATATTAGGTATTGTAGTGAATAATGACTTCACATCTAAGGTTACTAATCAAATTTCAGATGCCTCATCACTATTATTCGTACATATAAAAAGTGTTTCCAGAAAATCTTGCGTATCTCTAATTATAGTATCTATGTTTTGAACTATCCCTTTAAGTTTCTCTTCAACATAAATAGAGAGTGGTTCTGTCAGCCACCCTCTACTAGAGACAATCGGTCTCATTTTGGGATTCTGATAGTTTTTATGAACTTTTGGAAGTCCTCTAAATGTTGGAACTGTTGGTAGTTCAACCAAAAAGTATTTATATAGGTCAGGTTCAATAATGTTGCACATTAACAGGTCGTATAAATTACTATGCATATTGCTAATAATCTTGTTGAGCTGCATGGAATTAATCAATTGATACGTTTCATCATCAAGCCTTGCCTGCATGACTCCTTCAAATATGGTCGGTCCAATATAACAACTGCCCACCTTTATCAGCTGGCCTGATTATGATCTCATTATTGTTACTTAAATTAATTAATGCTTCACGCTCCCCTTGGTTTAGATTATAAAAACCCTGATTACCTTTTGTTTGACTATACATGTGCATGAGATCTCTTTCACATGCTTGTTCAAATGTTTCTCAAGCAGAGGACTTCACTGGCCCTCTTCAAGAGAAATCTTGATGAGTGGATGGGAAACAGAAAGTTTACCCCGGGGATCACAATAGTGGCTCTACTTGATAGAGGAACTGGGAACTGACGTCGGGCGGCATGATGCCAGGGCGCTTCTGTGGGCTAGACTTGTAAAGACTCCAGGGCCATTAGTCTTGTACACATCTATGAACCTATGAACCTATAATGGAAGACAAAGTTTAGGGAGAAAAATATGGAACCTAGAACCAAATTTGCACCCGCTGAACCCTGAAATATAAAAATTAAAGTTGACTTGCAAGTAGTACAAATTTGTAAGTATTTAATATCCTTCTATCTTTCACTACAGAATACATCTTCTTTTTCCCTTTAACTTACATATGTCTTCATATCCTTTTTCCATTCTCTCCCTCCTCAGTTCTAATGCATTTTATTTTATTCTTTGATGAGACATTAATTTATTCAAATTACAAGATCCCAATAAAACTATTTATGTGGGGACCTGCCAGTTACTTTAAACAATCAAATACTTTTCTGGAATCTGTCTGTTTAAAAATGCTCTTGATCTGTATTTAAACCAAATGTCAGTTATGCTGAGTGTACCAAGATCATATGTTTGTGAAAAGGCAACTCATATTTGATTCCCAAACTAATTTTTGTGTAATATGTAGTCTATATTTATATCTCACAGAGGATACTGCTGCTCGGGCATTGACACCCCATCCATAGGTTCATAGGTTCATAGGTTCATACTAGGCTATCTGCCCGAGGGCATTTACAAGCCTAGCCCATCGTTTTGTGGCTTACGCCACCCCTTTAGTATGGGAAACTATACCCATTATTTTGCTGTGCCTCTGTCGAGCAGTGACACTGAGGTAATCCCTGGGGTATATCTGCGATCTCCCATCCATTGGTCAAGATTTCTCTTGAACAAGGCCAGCGAGGTGCTCTGCCTCACATGTACCGGGATTTTGTTCCACAGCATAGGGAGTCTTTGGGTGATGAATCTATCCCTCCAGCACGTCCTATTAATAGCCGTGTCGAGGTTTAAGTCTCCCGCCCTTGTGGCTCTGATGGATCTAGATTTTTGAGGTGAAGCATATTCATCAAATCTGGGTTTGACATGGCCTTGTATGTTAGGCAAAGGTCACCTCTGAGCAAGCGTGGCGACTGAATAGAGCTGGAGTTCTTTCAGTCGGGCAGCATAGGACAGATTTTTGAGACCCTTTATCCTTTTGGTGAGGAACTTTTGTGGCCTCTCCAGCTGCTGCAAGTGTCGGGTCAGATACATTCGAATGGGGCATTGTACTCAATCATTGGTCTGATGAGTGATGAGTAAAGGGAGACTATGACCTCCCTTGATCTAGATGAGAATCCCTTCATGATAAGGTGGGCAATGTAGAAGGTCTTCCTGACTACTTTAGCTACATGGGTGTCGAATGACAGACTACTATCAACCTGGGTCCCCAGGTCCCTGATAACTTCTTCTGTGCTCAGTGGATTGCCACCTATTTGGTAGCTAGGGGTAACCTTGTTTTTCCCGAAGGGTATGACTATGCATTTTTGGCATTTAACTTTAGGCCGTGGCTCTGGCACCAGTTATCCGTTTCTGTGAGACCCTTCTGAAGGATATCTGTGTCAGATGTGTTTTCTACTATGGCCCAGTTTGCAGTCATCTGCAAACTTTGTCAGCCATAACCCTCCTGTGTTTGCTTGTACTTGGAAAAGTAGATGCCAAACAAGAGTGGGCCCAGGACTGAGCCCTGTGGGACACCACTTGTGACAGGCTTTGAGTCTGACATGGCGCCAGCAACTCTGACCCTGTGGGTTCTGTCACTCAGCCAGTTTGCAACCCATCTTGTGATGTATGGGTTAACATTTAAGCTGATGAGTTTTTCAATGATACCCGAGTGGGGTATTGTATCGAAGGCCTTAGCCAGATCGAGGTAGGCTGTATGGACTGCCTTTCCCTCATCAATGGCTTTGGTGACTGTTTGAAAAAGTCAACCAAGTTTAAAAGGCATGATCTGCCTTTGACAAAGCCAAACTGGGATGGATCCAAAGTCTGCAAATTCCCTATGTCTTTATTTATGAGGTCCATTATGATCCTCTCCATGGCTTTGCAGATAAGGCTTGTCAAGCTAATGGGCGGTAATTTCCAGGGTCGGTGGAGGCACCGCCTTTGTGAAGTGGGACCACAGTTGCAGTGCGCCACTCCTGGAGTGCGTATCCAGAGGTAAGACTTTGATTAAACAGCTGTCCTAGCTGTGGGTTTAATTCCTCATTGAGTTCGTGGAACACACAGCCGGGGACACCATCAGGTCCCATGGATGCTGTGTTTTTTGCTTTGGAGAGAGCAGTTCTCACTTGGGCTGGAGATGTTTGGGGGCTGCAATCATTTGGTATAGATATCTCTCCTTTCGCCGGGGAGGGCGGGAGAAGTTTGCACTGAACCTGTCAGCCAGTATGTTGGCAATGTCTGTAGGATCAGTAATCTTCACATCATTTTGAACTAGTTCTGAGCATATCTGGGAGTTTCCTCCTAGGTTTCTAACATAGCTAAAGAAGGCCTTATGATTGTCTTTTGAGTCTTTAGCTATTTTTCTCTCGAAATTTGCTTTGGATGATTTTATGAGAGCTCTTAGTTTTTTACTTATAGTGATCAAGGGTGTCTTACCTTTTAAGGATTTTGCTCTATCTTGTAGTAGCTTCCTCCTTTTGTTGTAGAGTTTGTTTATGGCTGGGGTCCACCAGACTGGGCGCTTGCCTTTGGTACAAAGAGTCTTTGTTTTGCTTGGGATTGCCTTATCCATGCAGTCCTGCAGGTGCTGGTAGAAGGCATTTGTAAGTGATTCAGTGGCTTGAGTACTGTTTTCCGCCGGTTCGGGGGCGTTAAAGGAGACCACACTAGTCTTTAGAAGTGTGAAGTCGGCTTTTGAGAAGTTCTTTACTGTGGTCTTTTTTATTTCAGGTGGGGGTGGGATGAGGACCTCCAGCGAGATTAGTTTGTGATCTGATCTCACCAGTGAGGGGTATACTTCTGGTGTTGAACATTGTGCTCCCATGTTCGTGATGATGAGATCAAGTATGTTATCTCCTCTTGTGGGGATGGTGACTAGTTGTTCCATGGCATTTGAGTTTATGAATTCCAGGAACTTTTGGTCTAGGGTGTTTGGGCTTGAGTAGTGTTCCCAGTCTATATTAGGGTAATTGAAGTCACCTAGTATGATGGTGTTTGGTGATACATTTATCCCCTCTAGTGTTTTCAGGAAGGCCATGTGAGGTTCCTGAGTTTGTGAGGGTGGCCTGTAACATGCTACAATTTGCAGAGCAGTCTTGCCTGCGGTTAATTGCACCTGGATGGTCTCCGATGCATCATGCGTTGCCACCAGTCTTGAGGTGTGGGTGTCCTTGATGAATATGGATACCCCTCCTCCTTTCTTGGTATTGTCCGGATTTTGGGGCCGGGCATGATATGAGGTAAAACCTGATAGCGCTGGGGTGCTCTCAGGAGCCTTGAACCAGGTTTCTGTCACAGCACAGACATCGATGTTCTCCATACTGAGAAGGGCCTCGAGTGCGTGCATTTTGAGATTTAGACTTCTGGCATTGAGCAGTATTACCCTTAGTTTTTTTCCTTTTTTGTGTTCTAGGGTGGTAGGTTTAGAATTTGAGCCTTGCCTAAAAAAGGCACTATGGGGGTGGCAAGAGCCTTTGCCAATATCAGGAATCCCAGGGGTGACAGGTGCAAGCCGTCCCTTGGCAGCGTGGCTTGTCCAGCATGTCATCCCAGGCAGACAGATACTGGATCCCCTTTGAATGACACCAGTGTTTAAGCCAATTGTTAAAGCTGATCATCTTATCTCTGTATTGTGGCATCATTCTTGGTGAAGGTAGGATACTGCTCAAGGTCAGGGTCATACCTGCCTGGGCTACATAATCAGAGAGCTCCTCAATGTCTCTTTTCATGTAGTCCAAGGAGGTACGTCTCAGGTCGTTTACACCAGCGTGGACAATGACTGAGTCATATTTGTACCTGCTGTTGAGAGACCTGAGTGCTTGCGTTATGTGGCGGATTCTAGCGCCCGACAGACAGCTTACTGTGACCTTCTCCTTACTCAGTCTGGTGGCGGGACGTCAGTGTGTCTGACTATGGAGTCACCAATGACTAGTGTGTCTGGCATTGTGTTTGGCCTTAAGGGCTGTGACTGTTTGACACTCTGACTGTGAGGTCTATGTGTTGCAGGTGTTGTGTTCTGAGGTGGTGGTTGTTTGGGTGTCTGCTTTGGTGGCCTCTGCTGTTTTGGTAGATTTTTGATCAGAGCCTCCGAGTATGTCTTTGTGTGTTTATGTGTATGATTTGAGGTTGTAATGGTACTATGTGAGACTGGGTCTATAGTGTGTGTGGTAACCTTCTCCTCCTGACTGGTCTTGCCAGTCCTATGTTGAGAGAGCTCAGCCTCTAGTTTGGCCGTATAGTTGCATCTCTCGCATGTATTTGTGTTTTGTGGGAGGAGGAGAGGGTTGTCTGTGTACATGAGGCAATTGTAACATTGCCTCAATATTCCCAGGTTCACCAGCTGAGCAGGAGAGGACACTAGCAACTGATCCCTCGACATGCTAGAAGGATAGACAAAAAAACTTTAAAAAAGATTCCGGAGGATGTGGGTGACCGAGAAATGGGGGGTTGCCTTTTTGGGGTACTATCTATGACAAGAGTGCCGTATCAAGGTAATAAGTACTGTAGGAGCAAGTGCTAGGTTTAACAGATAGAGAATAGTCTACTTGGAGTCAAGTAGAGATGATCTTTTTAGTTATAGGATACGCTGATTAGATCAGTAGTATAGTTCGAGGAAGGTAGTTTTAAGGGAAAATTTGAAGAGTGTAATTTAGGTAGCCCTAACAGTTTAAATCTGCTTAACCGGCGCTGCCCTAGTGTGCAACGGTAGCAACTCCACGCAAACTCGCGCTAAATCGTGCCAAAGTTCATCCCTCTGCATATTCAAGTGCAACTTGAATCTGTGGATAGGAAACAGAAAAGTTACCTGAGGACTGCCTCCTGTACTACTAATAGAAAAGGCAGCTCCTAAATGCTTTATCCTGTGCATGGGTATCCTCAAATTATCTATTGTATGACCTCAGTTATTCTCACTAGGGTAATATATAACTATTGACAATGGGATGGGTAAGGCCAGTCTTTAACCAAATGGGATAGTATAATTTGAACTCAAAAAGAGAAACTGGCTAAGCTTAAAATGGCTTGCAAGAGCAGCTAGCCTAGTACTTACCTATGAAACTATGAATCTATTTGCATACAGTGTTCTGTGCATCTTTGAACAAAGCTGGTAATGTTCATATATATAACTTTGCTCTGTGCTTCTCTCTGAATATGACAGCTGTTAATATTCTGTTGCCTTGGTAGAAATGTAGCCTATTTTATCTGAATATCTCACTACAGCCCAGCTGCCCTGGGTTTCTTAGCTGCTCAGGTTACTGAATGAGCAGTAGGAGGTATGGCTGTGTTTGTCCTTTGTAGGTGAAGACTCAGCAATGATGGCTCCCTAAGGAGACTTGTGGAGCAGAGAGGAAGTTGCTTTCCAATATAGTTAATGCAAATGGGTCTGGGGCAAGGAAATGAAAAACAGGTGTAGCACATAAAAAGAAACCCCTTAGATGGAAGCACAGATGGCCAGGCCCCCCAGGATGGCTTAGGATCCATGACCAGCCCCAGAAAGTACCCGGATAATCCAGGGGTAGAAGGATGTCTAGTAGACTTAAAGTGGATGTGGGGTCCAAGGGGCTGGTACCATGAATTCAAGGGTACCAGAAAAAAAAAAAACTTTATTCAAGTTCTTTCACATTGATGAAATAAAATGACCTACTACATTACTTTTCTACTAGCTACTTCAGCATTGTAATGCTTTATTCATGTGCAGCTGTACATATTGTTTATTTATAGGATTTTGTTTTGTTCATTTGTATAGTGTATCTACTGTGTTTCATAATGGTATGCATGCATTGTTGCTGTTTTACTTTGCCATACTACTGAATAATATACTACCTTTCTTTTTCTAGCTAAATCTTTGCTAAATATACCCATGTAATTGTTGAAAGGTGTCATGTTCCAGTCCACTCGCACAGACTGCAAGCAATAAATATATAATAAAGCAGTTAGATGTCTAAGGTTTGTTTGTTTATTTATTTTATTTATATGTATTTATCTGTTCATTTTTTCATTTGTTCATCCATTCATCTGAGAGTAAACAATGTTTTCATACATGGAATTTGTTTGGAAAATATAAAATGTTTTATTCATTTATTGCTGTTTTTATTAAATGGGGTTGTTTGAGTGGGCAAAAGTCCATTTTTGTTATAGTCCTGGAGAGAAAGGCTCCGCAGTGCATTGAGGAAATGGATGGAATAGGTAGTACACACATCATTTTCCTACTAACAAACAGTGGATACTGTGTAGTTACATATTTCTAAGTTATGTTACATGAATTAGTAGGTACATATTGTAAAAATGAATAATTATGAGTTTATCAAGGGTAGCAAAGGGGCATATTGTACTAAGATCTGAATGAGAAGCTAGTTTTAGTCCACAGGAATTGGTCTACTCTTTATTTTAGGAGCTTCTCCTATCTGTCTGTTAAATTCTGACTGACAGGTTTGTAGTGGTGGAGCAGGGCTTGAGAGGTGGACCATGGAAAGTTAATTTTGAAATTAAAGATTTACAATGGCAGCTAAGGTCTCATGCATTTGGTCCTAATGGCTTGAATGGCATGATCTCTATTGCTCCATTTTTAAAATAGAAATCAGTTGTATTTTAACCAAGACATGATTTTTTACTGTATTTTTTTTTAATTAGTGTTTGTGTGCCCTTAAGAACTAATTATCTTGCAATTATTTGAGAGTGTTTTTTTTTGTACATAAGGAATGGTCAGGACTGTGTGGTTTGCCTCTGATGAAGTCCCAGTGTATGTTAGGAGACAAAAGCTCTTAGATTATTGAACATTTATTTTACTATTTGTGGAGTTTCTTCAAGGTAGTTAGTGCTTTTTGTTATTTTCTACCTTTACGACACTGAACAGAAGCATTGTTTTTGGTGGTGACGTTGTTTTCCTGTGGTTTTGGCTTTAAATAGTTTAGTTTTGTAATGGCGCTGAGGATAATAATCCCAATGATTTCTAAGACACCTGGATTGGAGGTACAAAAATGTAGTAAGAGAGGAATGTTGGGATCTGATTTTGGGCTGTAGTCATTGAATTAATTTGCTAGTTTTGTAATATGTTCTAGTGAATTTTTGGTTTGAGTCACTTTTGTCTTTTCCAAACAAATCCCACACTGGAAATCATTCTTTTAAAGCTGTAAATAAACAGCAGGCTGATAAAATTAAATGGACAGAAATAAATAGGGATTAACCCTTTTATGCATAAATAATACTAAGTAGTCACAGCAAGGCTAGCATCAAACTGTAATGTACTGAACCTTTGTCCTGTAGTCCTTAGATACATTATTACTTTTTGTCATTTATATATATATATATATATATATATATATATATATATATATATATATATATATATGCATATGGATTCACTTTAGAAGCTCCAAATACTGAAATTTCGAAATTCAGTATTTTGTACCCATAAAGTGGAATCCTGAAAAGAATGAAACTCAGAAGCACGAAATTCCAACCCTCGCATAACGGAGATTTCGAATTAGCGCTTCTGGTGTTTCGCTATGGTTATGGATTCAGGTAAGTGTTTATGTGTTAAGGGTTTTGGGTAGGGGTTGTGGTGTGTGTTAGTGTGTTTTGTTGCTGTGATGTGTGTGCGCGAGGAGAATGTAGCTTGTGTGGTGGTGTTTTGTGTGTTTTTGTATGTAGTGCGACCTCGGAGTTAGAATATTTAAGTTGGGGGGGTGTGGGAGGTGCACATGAGGGTGCAGGGGGGCTTGCCCCTCTGCTTCTATGTAGGGCAGAGCTTTTGTTTGTGTGTGGGGAAGAAGATGCGTGTTTGTGTACAGCAGAAGCGCTAATTCAAAATCTCCGGTATGCGAAATTTGGAATTTCGTGCTTCTGAATTTTCATTCTTTTCAGGATTCCACTTTATGGGCTTGAAATACTGAATTTAGATATTTCAGTATTTTGAGCTTCTAAAGTGAATCCATACATATATATATATATATATATATATATATATATATATATATATATATATATATATATTTTTTTTTTTTTTTCTTTCCTGCTTGTTTTTGTTTTTTAATCTCACATAACCGTCATTTAAATAAGAATAAACTGCTAGTGATGAGGGATAGTTTTTAGCCTATGTGAAGTTTTGCATTATCTTCTCTCTGTGTCAGTTTTCTCTGAATACTTTGATTTCCTTTTTCATCCCCAAAACATGCTTAATGATTTGCAGCCTTAGAATGTCAACATATATATCATATTTGTCCTTGCTATTGTGAGTCAGTTTATACCTAAAAGCAGTCCTGGTTAAAAAATATCAACCAAATACATAAATGGAGATAATCTAGACTTGTGAAGCATTTTGCATCTTCTTGTAGCTGCCAGGTTCATAATTGTGATTTACTACCATAACACTTCTGCTGCAGTAGATATTCTGCCCTTAATTTGACAGATGACTTTTCCTTTACTAGTTGTTTTGGAAAATGTTCTACTGTTGCAGTGGCATTTTATTTGTTAAAAAGAATTGTATCAAAACAATCTTCTTAAAATACATACATAACAAACCAAAACTGTGTTCAATGACCAAAACTCCAATACTGAAAATCTCAGAATTAATTTGTTTGTGTCTTTGCATCTTTCGGCTTTTCCTGGTTAGGGGTTGCCACAGCGGAACTCCAGTCCGCTAATGATTGGCCGTAGATTTTTTACATACTGGCTTGTCGGGCCTAACGCACAACCTTCAATGAAGGAATGCCCATTCACGCATATCACTACACAGAAGACGCTCTAACTGAGAATCAAACGGGCAACGTCTAACTGTGAGGCGACAACGCTACCGCAGCAACACCACCGCAGTAAAAAATCTCAGAATTTAATAACAAGGTTAATTGATTTCATCTAATACAAGAAAATACTTCATCCTTAACACACATACATACATACATGCATAAATAAATCCTCCTTCCAAATAATAGCCTATCAATGATCACTGAAATTTCTACACCAAAAAAATAAGTGGTTAACATCCTTCAATGACTAGTAATTCAGAATGAATGAAATATGGCATTCGCATTCTAAAAAAGCCTCATTATTACCCTTACAAATTAGAAGACTTCTGTACAATGATTAATAAAAACAAGAACGACAGATGCTTTTGACAGACCAGATTAAAAGTGATTTGCATTTTTCTTGAAGAAAAATCAAAATCAATTCCCTGGGGTGCACTGATTCCTGTAATCGTTCATTTTCTTTAAATTCCATTGTGTTCTCATTGATCATTTTCTAAATTGAGCTGATTTACTGTACTTAACACTCCCCTACTGAATAATTCAATTATGGAATTTGTTTAGTTGGACTTCTGCTATCTTTACGAATAACTAAATCAAAAGCCTTATGTGTGTATTTCTTGGGAGTAAACTACTTGCCAAATATGTCCCAAATGCCCTATTAGTACTGAATAATACTGAAATGCATGAAAAAATTAGTTACCTGAAAAACAAATCTACAGGAAAATGCCCAGTCACTTTCATTCCTTTGGGAGGGCATTAGTTCAGCATAGAACTATCTGATCTGCAGTATAATACATCTTGTACAAGGTAATCCTACTAATGTATTATATTTGGCTGGCACTGTGAATCTCATTTCATTGTAATGATTGACACTAATATATTAAATTTGCTTCATTATAAAACGCCAGTGTCCTAGGGAGTTCTAATGTATCATTTATTTATTTATTCTGGATAACTGCTCAGTCACTGAGGTTTGCTTTGCTCTACAATCTTTTAGTGATACGGTTGTCTGAAATATTAATATTAGTTATTTTCCAACATACACTGTTTGCTTAAAGGTAACTCATTTCAATACATTGTCTGAACCGATGTACAATCTGACTCTACATTTGTTTGATTTATAAATGGGTCCAGTTTAAATCTTCTTCCCTTTTGGCTGTTCCCATTAGGGGTCACCACAGCAGGTCACCTGTTTCCATTTCTTCCTGTCCTCTTACCTTGCTCTGTCAGGCCAACCACCTACATGTCCTCTTTCACCACATCCATAAACCTTATCTTAGGCCTTCCTCTTTTCCTCTTACCTGGCAGCTCCATCCTTAGCATCCTTTCCCCAATATACATAGCATCCCTCCTCAGTACAAGTCCAAACCAATGCAATCTCCCCTCTCTGGCTTTGTCTACAAACCGTCCAACCTGAGCTGACCCTCTAATATACTGATTCCTAAAATTGTCCATCCTCGTCACACCCAGTGCAAATCTTAACATCTTTAACTTTGCCATGTTCAGCTCTGACTCTTGCCTTTTTGTCAGTGCCACCGTATCCAACCCATATAACATAGCTGGTCTCACTACCCTCTTGTAGACCATCCCTTTCACTCTTACTGGTACCTGTCTGTCACAAATCACTCCTGACACTCTTCTCCACTCATTCTACCCTGCCTGTCCTCTCTTCTTCACCTCTCTTCCACACTCACCATTACTCTGAACTGTTGATCCCAAGTACTCATCCACCCTCACCACCTCTACTCTCTGCATCCTTACCATTCCTCTATCCTCCCTCTGATTCATACACATATATTCTGTCTTAGTCCTGCTGACCTTCATTCCTCTCCTCTCCTCTCTAGAGCATATCTCCCCCTCTCCAGGGTCTCCTCAACCTGGTCCCTACTCTCACTACAGATCACAATGTCATCTGCAAACATCATAGTCCACGGGTCCTCCTGCCTGATTTCATCTTTCAACCTGTCCATCACCACTGCAAATAAGAAAGGGCTCAGAGCTGATCCTTGATGTAATCCCACATCCACCTTAAAAAAATCCATCACTCCTACTGCAGACCTCACCACTGTCATACTACCCTCGTACATATCATGTAGCACTCTTACATACTTCTCTGCCACTCCTGACGTCCTCATACAATACCACAGCACCTCTCAAGGCACTCTGTCATATGCTTTCTCTAAGTCCACAAAGACATAATGCAACTCCTTCTGACCTTCTCTATATTTTTCCAGAGCAAACATTGCATCTATAGTGCTCATTCCTGGCATGAAACCATACTGCTGATCACTAATCCTCACCTCCCTTCTTAACCTAGCTTCCACTACTCTTTCCCATAACTTCAAGCTGTGACTGATCAATTTTATCCCTCTGTAGTTACTACAGGTCTGCACATTACCCTTATTCTTAAATATAGCCACCAAAAGACTTTTTCTCCACTCATCAGGCTTCCTCTGACTTTCCAGGATTTCATTAAACAATCTGGTTAGAAACTCCACTGCCATTTCTCCTAAGCACCTCCATGCTTCCACAGGTATGTGATCTGGGCCAACAGCCTTTCCATTCTTGATTCTCTTCATAGCTATCCTTACTTCCTCCTTGCTAATCTGTTTCCCTTCCTGATTCACTATCCCCACATCATCCATCCTTCTCTCTCTCTCATTATCTTCATTCATCAGCCCCTCAAAGTACTCTTTCCATCTGCTCAACACACTCTCCTCACTTGTGAGTATGTTTCCCTCACTATCCTTTATCACCTTTACCTGCTGCACATCTTTCCCAGCTCGGTCCCTCAATCTAACTAATTGGTACAGGTCCTTTGCTCCCTCCTTAGTGTCCAACCTTTCATACAGCTCTCCATATGCCTTATTCTTAGTCTTTGCCACCTGTCTCTTTGCCATGCGCCTAATCTCCTTATACTCCTGTCTACTTTCTTCATCTCTTTGACAATCCCACTTCTTCTTCACCAGCCTCTTCCTCTGCATACTTCCTGTACTTCCTCATCCCACCATCAGGTCTCCTTGACCTCCTTCCTCTATCCAGATGTTACACCAAGCACCTTTCTAGCTGTCTCCTTTATCAGCTCTGCTGTAGTTACCCAGCTATTCAGTAATTCTTCACTGTTCTGCAGTGCCTGTCTTAACTCTTCCCTGAACTCCACCTCACAATCACCCTTTTTCATCTTCCACCATTTGACCCTTGGCACTGCTCTCACACTCCTCCTCTTCTTGATCACCAATGCCATCCTACAGACCACCATTCTATGCTGCCTAACTACACTTTCCCCTGTCACTACTATACAGTCTCCAATCTCCTTCTGACTGGCCCTCCTGCATAGGATATAATTCACCTGTGTGCATCTTCCTCCATTCTTGTATGGCACTCTATGCTCCTCCCTCTTTTTAAAATACGTATTTACCACAGCCATGTCCATCCTTTTCACAAAATCCACTATCATCTGACCTTCTGCATTCCTCCTCTTAACACCATACCTACCCATCACTTCTTCATCCCCTCTGTTCTCTTCACCAACATGCCCATTGAATTCTGCTCCAATCACCACTCTCTCATCCTTGGGTACAGTCATCATCACATCATCCAACTCACTCCAAAATCTTTCTTTCTCATCCATTGCAGACCCAACTTGCATAGCAGATGCACTAACAAAATTCATCACACCATCAATTTCCAGCTTCATAAACATCACTCTAACCAACACTCTTTTGCCTTCAAAACATTCTTGGCATACTGTTCCTTCAGGACAACCCCTACCCCATTTATCCTCCCATTCACACCATGATAGAACAATTTGAACCCACCTTTGATACACCTGGCCTTACTCCCCTTCCATCTGGTCTCTTGCACGCACAATATGTCAACCTTCCTTCTCTCCATCATATTAGCTAGCTCTTTCCCTATGACAGTCATACTGCCAACATTTAAAGTCAGTTTAAATCTACTTTAAAATATCCCTTATCATTGGTTCTTTTATTTAGTAAAGCATATTAGAGTAATCTGATTTATATCTCTCAGGTTTATTATATGTAAAGTTACAATGCTGGAGAACAGTCAGAGCCAAATGTATGGATTCATAGGTTATTAGGTTTATACTAGGCTACTGACCACCATGGTCTTTACAAGCCTTGCTGTGCAACCCAATTCAGTTTTGCCCCCAAGTTTTTTGGATGCTTATATGGCGGGGGTATGTTGCAGGAAGCTAAGGGTTATGTTGGAATGTATATTAGTTAGGGATTAAATTATTTACTGTTGACCTCTGTCCATCAGAGACAAGAATGAATTTTTGATTTCCTATCCAAAGATCAAGGTTTCATTTTAATAAGGTAAAGGATGAACTCTGATTCATGGAAAATGGAAGCTTATTCCATAGTGCAGACATGTTTTGAGGCACATATCAGTCTCTCCAGTATATTCTGTTTATGTCGCAGGCAAAGTTCAGGTCCTTGGATCTAGTTTTTCAGGTGGCATTTGTTTTGCGATATGCAAGAGATACATCAGAGCTGGATCTGAGTATGCCTTACATGCCAGGCATAGATCACCTCTCAGTAATGTGTAGGAGACTGGGTACAGAGATAGGGTCTTAAGGTAATCTGTGTAGGACAAGGCCATTCATACCCTGGGTTCTCCTATTGAGGAAACTTTGAGGGCATTCCAGCTGTTGGAAGGGCCTGGTTAGGTCCATGCCAAAGGTGCATTATACTCAATGATGGACCTGATAAGGACAGAGTAGAGGGGTACTGTAACTTCCTTGCATCTGAGTGCCATACCCTTGCTATGAGTTGGGTGACATAGAAGGTTTTTCTAACTATCTTGGCTACATGTTGGTTGAAGGTTATATTACTGTCTACATACAATCACGGTCCCTAACTAACAGATCAGCTCTTATGGGTGCTTTATCAATGTAGCAATTAGCTTGGATTTACAATTTCCTAAAGGGTAATATAATGCATTTCTTCTTGTTGAGTTTTAATCTATGGTTTTGACACCAGTCAGTTGTTTGCGTTAGACCCTCTTGTAGGACATTTGTGTTGTGGGGCCGTTCCATATCAGCTCACAATTTACATTCATCTGTGAACTTTGTGAGCCAGAGGCCTTTGAGATTAGTCTTGACTTCTGAGAGGTAGATTCCAAACAAAAGCAGGCCCAACACAGAGTCCTGAGGAGACTGTCTCCTGGTGGAAGTGGTCTCACTGATCCTGATTTCTTGTTTTCGATCTGTGATCCAGCCAGCAATACAATGAATTATGTAGGGATTTATAGCTAGTTCTGAGAGTGTGTTAAAAATCCCAAGGTAGGGTATTGTATCAAATGCCTTGGCTAAGTCAAGGTAGGCAGTATGACTATTTTCCCCTCATCCATAGCCTTTATGACCTTCTCAAAAAAGTCCACCAGGTTGAATAGACAAGACCTTCCTGTAACAAAGCCAAACGGGTATGGGTTTAGTCTCTGTAGGTTGGCAGTGTCCTTGTTGATAATTTCCATGACAATTCCTTCGATAGCTTTACATATTAGACTTGCCAGACTGTTGGGCCTTTAGTTTCTGGGGTCAGTTGATGGTTCACCATTATGAGGAGGAATGACTCCTGTGGCCCTCCACTCACCTATTTTTATATGCAGTGGAAGAGTGCCTCAATTGATCCTGCTAGGTCATGTCTTAGGCTTTTTGGGTGGCAACTGGCAATATTGTTAGAGTCCACTGAAGCACCCCAGGACTTACTCTCTGTTGATAGCTGTCAATATGCTAATATGGATTTTACAGGGGGTAGTGGGGGAGTGAGGGATGAAGTCAGAGCTACATTTATCAGCCAGAAGACTCGCTATGTTACCCTTGTCAGTAAAGGTTGTGTCATTTACCTCCAGTTCTGCCTACTGCTGAGTGCTACCTCTATGGTTCCTGACACAGCTAAAGAAGGCCTTGTGATTGTGGTTCAACTAGGAGGTCATACTGATTTTGTAACTACCCTTGTTTGACTTTATTAGCCCTCTTAGTTTCTTGATTATTTGAATCTCTGAGTTCTTGTCTCTGTAAGAGTTGATTTTTCAAATTTTGGCCATACTTTTTTATTTTGTTATATACCCTGTTAAGGTAAGGATTACAGCAGTGGGGTTTGGTTTCGGTGTTAGATCTGGGCTTACTTCTGGTAGGTATGGCAGCATCAATTCAGTGATTTCCATGTTCATACAGGGTTTATGTAAATAATTATGCATAGGTAGTTGTGTTCTCTGGGTTTGGGGGATCCATGTGTTTTGCCAAACTGTCACTTAATAAGATGTAGTTTGCTTTAGAATAGTCCCCAATTGTTATGGGTTTACTTGGGTTTTCCAGGTTGATTGTTATTTCAAGGGAGACAGCTTTATGGACCAAGATCACCAATGAGGATAGTACATGGAGGTGGGGTGCAACATTCTCCCATGGTGGTGAGTGCTAAGTCCAATATGTTTGATCCTATAGTTGGATTGAGCACTATCTTGTCCAGTGTATTTGCGCTGATAAGGTTCTGCTAACATTGATAGAAGCAGGGGAACTTTCCCAGCCTATAGAAGAATAGTTATAACCTCCCATGAATAGGGTATTTGGTTGGATAGTGAGCACCTGTCGTTGGTAAGAGTTTTCAGATATACGAGTCATAGAGGGTGGCTTGTAGCTGGTCAGGACATGCTAAGGACCCTTGTCTATGGAGATTTGGACATGGATGAACTCCAGGGCATCCTCCTGTTTAACCAAACTGGTGTTGTACTTACTGCTTTTGGTGTGTGATTTAATGATTGCTGAAGATAGGTGTTGCTGTTTGATGGCTTAGGAAGTCTTTGAGTCTTAGAAAGCTTTGCAAAGCTTTCTTTTAAGTTCTTTTAAGTGCCTCAGCATAAGAAGGTATATGTGAGTGTTGACTGGTATATGCAAATGATGTAGTGTGTGTTTGTGTTTGTTTGTGGGATTTTTGCATCCTCTCGTACTTTATGGATTAAAGTGTTGTCTAAGTACATAAGACAATTGCTTCACTGTATAACTGCTAGGATATAGAGGGTAATGTTAGCCACTACTGAGCAGTGAATAGCTCTGTGCAAATGCACCGGATTTATAACAGACAGAAAAATCCGAAAACAAGCTACTGTGCCCTCTGACCAATAAGCAAATACACTTTAAGCTCATTGGAGCACTTCCCAACTCAGGGAGACCAGGTAAACACCTTCTGCCATAATATGGATTGTCATGGGACTTCTTAATGTAAAAGCACAGCAAAAGTAGCTTTCAAGTGCAGATTGACACCAAAAAACAAATTCCCTAAAAAGCCCTCTTGCTGTTGAAACAATCTCACTTTAAGCATCTCTGTGTGTTTACCAGCTCAGACAGACCAGGTTACCTTACTACTGCCATTAGAACAGCAGTCCAAGTCTTCTTAATGTAAAACGCACTTAGACTAGCCAAAAGTAAAAAGGTACCAACCAGCTACAACATGTAATTGTCACTTTAAGCCCCAGTGTGTGTTTCCCAACTCAGACAGACAACGCTATTTTTCTACTACCAGTAGAATTGCTGGCCTAGTCTTCTTAATGTCAAAACACACTTTAGTTATCCAAAAGTGAAAAAGTACCAGAAACAAGTCAAAACCTCCAGCTACATCAAGTAATACTCACTTAAGCCTACCTGTGAGTATCCCAACTCAGACAGACCAGGCTACCTTTCTGCTGACACTAGAATTGAAGGCCTAACATACCTCTCAACTGTCCCTGATTTCCAGGGATGTCCCTGATTTTGATTCCAAAATTTAGCTCTGTCCTCTTAATCCCTCCTAAAACTGGTGACTCTTGGAAGAAAGGTGGTGAATTATACTCAATAAATAATGACAGTAATTAAGAGTTATAGATTTCTTTTATTTCACAAAATCTATAGTATTTAACATTCTTTTATTCTGTCAATGTCTAAAGTTAATAGTATTAATATTTAAAAAAAATGTCCCTAATTATCCCTGATTTTTTTCTGGGTTTGTCCCTGACTCTGTTGAAATATGTCTGCGATTAGTTCAGAGCTATGAAGGCATAGTCTCCTATAATTAAAACACACACTTTAGTTACCACAAGTCAAAATGCACCAGAAACAAATCTATTCAAGTTCTACATTTTGAAAGGTTTTATTAATTTAATCCCTCAGTCTGTACCTCTTTCCCCTCTTCACATTTATTCAGTCATTATTAAAACCACTATCTTAGATAAAAAAGCTGTCAGTCAAATTCATATATTCAGTAACCACAGCTGTCAGCAACATTAAACTATACCATATCCTACTCATCAATGAACCATTTCTGTATTTCTTTCTCCTACTTCTCTGTATTAGTCCTGCTGACTTTGTAATTCTTCTTTGTTTGCAGCTATATAGCACCTAATGCAACATTTCTGACATGTTAAAAAGATGTATCATAATAAGAAACAAGAAACCATTGAATGCTTATTTGTGTTTCTCTTCTATTCTGTGTTGAAATAAATGGATGTAATTCAGAATAAAACATTCAGAAGGTGCTCAGACCAGTTAATAAAGCACTGTGTTATACCTTTCAAAACATCTACACCATTATAGTACATCTAAATGTAATGTGTTTAATAGTTACAAAATCTTAGTCAAAAGTTAATCTTTGACAAACCACTGAAGACACATTTCCACCATGAGTCTAAAAAGTCCTTATGCTTTTTATTCATACTATTAAGCACTAATAATGCAGAGACAGTATTAATCTACTTAAGCTTGTATTGTTATTTAATAAAATTGTGCTATTTTCTTTTCTGAAATCATTACAGTAAGTGCAAGACAATGATAATTTGCTTCCTAAAGACCCCATGATATTGACAGTGGCTACCAAACAATATTTGTAAACATTTTTTTTCTGATATAGAAAACCATTCATGCAAGTATGACATTCTGAGGTTTTATAAATGTTGCACAATGGTCAATGAAAATACATAATTCTGCCAGCAGTTCAACCACAGAAATACTGAGATGTGCTTAAAATAAAGTTGTTTTCTTACTTTTACTGAAGGCTCACTATTCTCTGCATCACATTCAAATGAAACTTCATCTACATCTTATTGTTGCAGCTCAACAAAATTTTAACTTGATAAATGCTCAACTCAGTGATGCTTCATCAATTAACATTTTAGTAGAATACAGGCCTACCTCTTCACCTGCCATGTGGTAACACCCCAGAAACTTATAAGTTTATAGTTAAGCACTAGGCTAGCTGCTCTTGAGGTCTATTTAAGCCAAGCTAATTTCCCTTTCAAAGGAGAGAATCAAACCCTGTATCTTGTTCTGTGAGGTAAACACCTTAACCATTATGCCAACCCCTATTCCCATACATACCACCTCTACAGTTGCACAAACATAGAGAAAAGAAGATGTCCTAAGTGAAAGTAAATCACTGCTGGTACAAACATTTAAAGTGCACTTGCAGTGGTTGCCTGTAGAAAAAAGTTATTATGGAATTAAACATGGGAAAGTTTAATTAGACAGACCCCATCAGCTTTATACTCAATTATGCACAGGGAAGCTAGTCAAAGATCGTGTTTTAAACAATATTGTATGTTCATCAGTCCATCAACCATTTAATTTCAGCAAAAATAGAAATAGATACCAGTATGGATTCTTGTCAATTTGCTTATCATAATCTCAGGGACTGTCATTATTCTACATCCGTTTTGGTGAAGAAAATTTTCAGCATTAACAAAACACTTCTTTTACACTGGGGTCCCCACCCCCATATACAGAGAGACCCCATATCCCGCAAATATATACAGGTTAACTTCATAGTTCACACTGGCGTGGGGAAAGGGCAACCTTCATAATAAAAAAATGTCATTTCCATCAAAATTCATTAGCAGTGATGACAATCACACAATGAGCAGTTGTACAATCAACTGGACCCCTTCACACACATATGCTTTGCATTTAATGCATGTTAACGTAAGACAAAATGCATCAGAATGAATGACCCACACAAAACTGAGCCTTTGATCAATTTGTTTTCAAGTAATCAAAGAAATGTGGCTGGATACTGAACTAGGTTTAAACAAAAGTGAAATGACTGGTCATTGCATACCTTCATAATGATCTTATGTAATATTTCATCCTTTCTTCATTAGACATACATTACATTAATTTAGAAGGAAGATACACATATGAAAAGAGGTCTAAGAGACTGTTACAGGATAGTCACTTAAATTGACCGGGTCTGTTCCCAATGCAAACTGAATGGCATCTCAGGCAAAATATACTTCATAATACTTCTATAATGAGGTATGTTCCTATCTATACTGTTTTATTTATTTATTCAAACAAATGGTTTTATTACTGTCCTAGCAAAAAAAAAATAATATATATAATATATATATATATATTTATATATATATACACACACACACACAAACATATGTGTAGATCAGTGAGTGTGTATATACCTTTAAGAAGCTATCCAAGATCTTATCCCAGTGTATAAATACTGAGCACATGCAAGCCTGACTGCCATTTTGTAGTTAGCTGTTGAGTAAGCATGCATGTTTGTAAGCTCTATTTGTTAACTAGTTCATTCATATTTAAAGATGCTGCTATTCATCCTGCTGTTTGTATCTATTAAAGCATCTGAATGAAACCCCAAGCCTACTTTTGATTTGTATTAGAGACAAATGAGTGACATGGTGTCAGAAGTGGTATGTCTAAAAGGACATGGTGCTAGAAGGGGCACATTTAAAAGGACATGGTGTCAAAGACGGCTTGGCTAAAATGACTAAAGGCACTTGCTTATATGTGGTGGAATATACAGCAGTGGACCATCCAAAAAATGTGCATACTTTGCAAAACAGGTAAGAAATGAATTTCAGATATTAAAACGTGCTCAGCACTATTTATTTTTCGCATTATATGAAATGGGGCATACAGAATGCTCTAAATAATTGTTGCATAAACCAATATTTACAATATTGATAAAAAATATTCTAATTGCTAAAGTAAATGTTTGAAATAAAGTTCAAATTGCATAAAACTAATAAAATAAGGGGAAACTACTTCATTTCCGCAAAGCATGTGTATTTTCATATTAAGCAAAGATATCCAAGTTATCAGAAGTGTATAAAGTGTTTGCATGTTTGTGCAGTGTTACAGTAAAGTTATTTCACAAAGGACGGCCATTACGAGGCATATTTTACAGAGTACAGCCATTACAAGGCATATTTTCCAGAGTACAGCCATTACAGGACATATTTCACAAAGTACAGTATCTTGAAAAGTTTATCGTGTATTTGAATGTTGTTACAAGCTCACAGAACAGTCTGTTCATATATAAATACAAGGGCCATATTTTCAATTTGTTTGTGCATACTTTGTGGGCATGGCAGATGGGTTTTGAAAACCCAGTGCACTTATGTTTGACAGTAATATTGCTGAGAACTGGAGAGTGTTTGAACAAGAGTACAACATTTTCATACAGGATGCATTTTCTGATAAAGATGACCATACAAAGGCATTTATTTGTCTTACTTTACCTGGATCAGACACAATTGAAAGAGAGCCTTCATTTGTATATGCCCCTGCTGTCGACACAGGAGAGGGGGAAACCATCATATAGTTTCACAGGCTGAGTCAAGGAAAGACCCGGAGTGCTTAAGACATAAATTTAGAGAAATGTGTAACTCCCAAACAAATGTTATTTTACACAAGGGCTGAAAAGTCTGGTGAAACATTTGTAGCATGTATAACTGACCAGACAAATAAGGCTAAAATGTGCAAATGTGGTGATTTAATGGATGAGTTGATAAAGGACAGACTTAAGTGTGGTATAAAAGATGATGCTGTGAGAAAGATTTTGCTTCATGACAGTGATTTAACTATGAATAAGGCCATTGAGAATAGTCATATATACAAGCTCGCAGAAAAGCATACAAATATTCTTTCAATTGAGAGCAGCTCTAAAAGGCACAGTGATAAAGCTCATGTTGATAGTGTGCAGCATGTTATTAAAAAAAAACAGGCCCAGTCACATGGCAGCTGTAAACCCTACAGCACTCATTAGTAAACCCCAGAACTTTCTAGCATGTTCCAGACTTCACACAGTCTCAGTGAAGCATAAGGGTGAGTCAGCAAACTCAGAGCATGGACACCCACCCAGTTTTATTGCCAACTGTTGTAATTGCAGCAGTAATCATTAATCTAAAAATGAAAAGTGTTAAGCTTTTGGTCAACAATTCCACAAATGCAATAAATGGAATCACTTCAAAAGATTTTATAAATCAAAAGGCCCACATTCTTTTATTAAAAGGAAACATTTTATGAAATGAGTTTATCAGTTAGACAGTGACAAGCTACTCTTTATGTCAATAGTGCATGAGTGCTTCATGAAACGGTCAAGGCAGTAGATTTAGGGGTAAAAAAGGAAGTATTTTGTACTGTTCGGATACATGGCAACCTATTGAGCTCAAAGCTGATACAGGCTCTAAGTGCAATGTTATGTCTGCAGAAACATTTGCTAGAGTTTGTATAGGTGAAAGGCTTGATTTGGCAAGGTCTGCGAAACTTGATGCTTATGGAGGTTAAATATTTCAAACCGAAGGCTCAGCAGTGCTTTACTGTTATTTCCAGCAGAGTGGAAGAAGATAAAACTTATTTTATGTGGTCAAAGGGCACGTCCAGTCATTATTAGGGTTCAGAGACTCTTTGAAAATGGGACTGATTTCATTTAATAAGGAAGTCCATCACGTTAGCTTAAAAGACTGCTAGTCTAATTTTGCCCAGTACATTTTTGTCTACCTATGCTGATCTTTTCGAAAACAAATTAGGCAAACTTCCAGTTGTGTACTTCATGAGGTTAGACCCAGAGGTCAGTCCAGTTATTAGGTCAGCACTTGAAGTTCCAATAGCCATGCAGGACAGAGTCAAAACAAAGTTAGACAAAATGGTGTGACAAGGTGTAATTTGTCCAGTCAAAACTCTAACTGAATGGGTATCATCCATGGTGGTAGCTCATAAGAAAAGCTCAGATGACATCAGAATATGTAATGACCTTTTTTTTTTTACAGTCAAAAAATATGTGAATCCAGTCAGCATTACTGAAACAAATGTTCAGAGCAAGAAGAATTTATCTCTTATGGACTATTCTAGCAATTGCTAGAAAATGTATTACAAGAAAATAGAAACAATACATTTGGATCAACAACCCTCAGAAGAAAGTTCTTTCTCTTATTGAGACTCTAAAGATCTCCACAATCTGTTAGTACTAGAAGAAAGTACACTGATATGTTTGTAATTGTGTAACTGACTCTCTCTAACTAAATATCCCCTTTTTATATATAGGCCATATGTATATATTGTATATAGTTTGTTCTTTGAATTATTCACATTCTAGTAGAATTTACATTTATTGTCTTTTTGAAAATCAATAAAATTATTTGAACAAAAAAAGAATATGTAATGACCCATGAGATTTGAACAAGGCACTCAAAAGACCTCATCCAATGCACAGTCAGAGAAGTCGCAGACTTGATGCCAAATGCCAATATTTTTTCTGTCTTAGATGCAAAGAGTTCATTTTGGCAAATTCATCTTGAAAAAAAAAATCATCATTGCTCACTACTTTCAGTACTACATTTGGGAGATACAGATTTTTGAGAATGCCATTTGGGATAAATTCTGCAAGTAAAGTCTTTCAACGTGCAATGCAGCAAATTTTTTTCTGGGTATCCTTGTGCTATCATAGAAGATGACATACTGGTAGGAGGTCGTGATGAAGTAGAGCATGACAGAAACCTCAGAAAAGTTCTAGAAAGGGCATGTCAAGTGAGTCTTAAGCTCAATCCACACAAATGCAAATTCAGGCTACAAGAAGTTTTTTATGTTGGTCATTGATTTACTAGCACAGGCCTATGACAAGACTTTTCAAAGCAAACAGCTATTCTCGAGATGCCAGCTCCAGACAATGTTCAAGCCCTATAAAGTTTTCTTGGCATGGTCAGCTACCTAGGCAAGTTCATTCCGGGCTTCAGCCAACTTTCAGCACCACTCAGAGAGCTGATACATAAAGATGTATCCTGGTCTTGGTTAGAGCAACACCAAAGAGCATTTCATGTCCTGAAAAAGAGAATTACTAGTCCACCTATGCTCAGATACTATGATGTTCACAAACTAGTTACACTTTCCTGTGATACTTCAATATTTGGTCTTGGTGCAGTCATTCTACAAGAGAATCAGCCTGTTGCCTATGCATGGAGAACTCTTACTCAAACTGAAATGCAGTATGCCCATATCAAAAAAGAGCTTTTGGCAATTGGGTTTGCATGTTTGAAGTTCCATGATTATGTTTATGGTAGACCTATCCAGATTGAAAAAGACCACCAGCCATTAGTCACAATTCTAAGAAAGCCAATGCATTCAGCTCCAGGCAAACTGCAACATATGATGGTAAGATTACAAAAGTACAATTTCAATCTTGTCTACAAGAAAGGTAAACTTCTTTATCTTGCTGATACATTATCCAGATCACCCAGAAATACCACTGAACAGAATGACAATCAAGGTTCTCAATCCATTGATGATTTTGACATTATGGAAGTAAGAATCTTTTCTTCCACGTGTCTTGATGAGCTGACAGAACACACAGCCACAGATCTAGTTTTACAAAAGCTTAACCACTTTGTCAGTCAAGGATGGCCATCAAAGCAATCTAGTTTACCTCAGGAAGTGCAACCTTATTTTCCATACAGAAATGAGATTTTGTATGACACAGGTATCATTATGAAATGTTAAAAAGTAATTGTTCCAAAGTTCTTTAAATCCGAGTACATTATTATCTTGCATCATGGTCACCCAGGTAATGAATCTACCAAAAGAAGGGTGTGAGACCTAGTATTTTGGCCTTCTGTGTTCCAAGATATTGAGAGAGCACTTTAATCTTGTTCAGTATGTAATAGAACAAAGCCACATTGACAGAAGGAACCACTTCAGCTTAACCAGATTACAGAAATACCTTGGTCGACAGTAGCCGCCATTATCTTCGAGTGGAATGGTCAACATTATTTGGTGTTGGTAGACTGTTACTCCAATTGGTTCGAGATTGACTTACTTTCTAACCTAGCATCTAGTACTGTCATTACTAAGATGAAGCATCATTTTGCTGTTCATGGAAGACTGCATAGTTGTTTCTGACAACAGCATGCAGTTCACAAGCCAAGAGTTCAAAAGATTTGCAGAAGAATGGGACTTTACTCATGCTACAAGCAGTCCAGAGTACCCACAGTTAAACTGTTTGACAGAACAAGCAGTTCAAAGTGCAAACCAGTTACATGAGAAGTCTAAACAAGACAATAGCGATGTTTTCTTGAATCTCTTGAATCTCACAAATATTCCTCGTGATAAACATCTTAGTTCACCTGCTCAGAGACTTCTGTCAAGACAAATTAGAATCACATTACCAGTCAGTAGTCAATTGTTGGTTCCATGTGTCAAAAAAAAACAGATCAGTGAAAGCTAATCTGTTGAAGACGTGTCTATCCCAGAAGTCTTACTATGATAAGACCAGCAAGCAACTCAATCCATTATGAGAGAGAGAAGTGATAAGGATGCAAATGTCCAAAGCTTATGATCAGATTGGTCCAGAGTTGACAGCATACATTGTGGAATCAGAAGGAGTAACCTTTAGGTGTTATCGGAAATATTTGAGACTGGTGTCTGAAGCTATACCACATCACATAGCTTGTGCTTAAGACTCTTTATCTCAAAGTGAGCTCTCTGGTCTTCTAATTCCTGAGGAAGTTCCCGAGGACATTCCCATTCCTATGACAAATCCAGAAGTTGCTGATATGAGTTGTGCACTGCAGACTGTCCCTGTTGTAAGTCTAGTCCCAACTGTTATATTACAATTTATGGTCAAATCTCTAAACCTGTAACAGATATGAAGCAACTTGGACATGAACATTATGTTTTGATCCTGATGTACATAGTAATGCATGCCTAGCTCTAACATTGTTTTGCATAAAGGGCAATCTTTTTAAGAGGGAAGATGTAGATCAGTGAGTGTATATGTACCTTTAAGAAGCTATCCAAGGGCTTGCACAAGTGTATAAATACTGATAATGTGCAAGTTTGATTGCCATTTTGTAGTTAGCTGTTGAGATGTAAGCATGTATGTTTGTGAGCTCTGTTTGTTAACTAGTTCATTCATATTTCAAGATTCTGCTATCCATCCTGACGTATTTGTATGTGTTTAAGCATCTGAATAAAATCCCAAGCCTTCTTATTATTTGTATTAGAGATGAATGAGTGATAATATGTATGACGTTTCCTTTAACATACAATTTAAACATAATCTGCCCACCATTATTTTAAATTGTATAACATCTCTCACATTTTAGCAGTTTCATATTATGTGCATTGCAATTAAGTCCATAGTATCACTTATTTGATGTTATCCTGTTTTCCTCATTCATTTATATGACATCATTACTCAATAATTTTATATATATATATATATATATATATATATATATATATATATATTTACATGTCTTCCACTCATGGCAAAAAAAAAATGCTTTTCTCTTACCTCTGGAGGTAAATGTTGACTGGTATGATTTCTTTAATCCTCATTCATTCCCCAAGATGAAAGAGAAGGAATTACTGAGACATCAGCAACAGCTTTTGTAAATTAATATGCACGTTTCTTCAGTTAACTTCAGAAAACGACCAAATATAATCTCCTGTTTACCTCTGATTCTATCCATAATTCATTCCAACATAAGTATATACTCCTGGATCACATTCGCTGAACCACATTGAGTTGTTCAACACCTTACTTTCACTCTTACAGTATTTAGTTTTCTTCACTAAACAGGCAAATGTATCTTTATTTACAATTTTCTATTTTATTTCACAATTATACCATATGAGTAAAACAATATAGCTTTTCCTTCCATCCTAGTATTTCACCCAGGTAGGCAGACTTGTATAATAATATTTTTTCAGAAATATTCCCCAGGATTCAGCAAGCTCTGCACAACGTACAGGAATAGTGAAAGAGCTGCTGCACCCAATATGGACGCCGAGCAATCCAGGAATGAGCTCCCAGCACTTGCACAAGCACTCCAACACTATTCCTGCATGGACACCACTGCTATATGTTAATTACCCCATTTGCATGTCAAAAGCATGCAAATGAGGTGAATTAGCGATCCAGGTAGCAGGCAGGCATCTGTGCAGGAATAGTGTAACCTGCAGAAATGTATTTGGTTACTAACCGAATACATTTCTGCAAATTACAAAACAGAAGCATGACAGCTCCAAAGAAAACATGTATTCAATGGAGTAGGCATACCAATAGCTAAATATATGGCCATTGGCATGATAAATAGTTGCAAAATTATAAAAAAATACTTTTATTTTTTTGAACGATTTCGACCGTTTAAGCGTAGGGCAGCGGTGCTCAAAAGGGATCGGGCCGAAAATAAGAAAAAAAGTGGAAAGTAAGATTTTAAACCCAAATCAGCATTTTGCCATGATAGTCAATGGCATGCATAAAACAACAATAACAGGGAGTAGTGGGTGGTAAGGGGGAAGGCTGTGTGTGAGTGTGGTAACTATGAATTAGCATTCTGTTTTATGCAAATGAGGAGACTGATATTGAATCACAGATTTTTCTCTCAGTGTTAGTTTGCACCCAACAGTGTAGGTGCAGCAATACAACAGTGTAAATCTAAGAGCTGAATGACTTCATAAGGGGGTGTGTCATGCTTGCTGTAAGCTCATTGGAGCTCTGGGGCTCGTGTTTGCCCTTAGCTAAGCGCAGCTAAGGAAGGGGGTGTTTCAGATGTCCCTGAGCACAGTGTACATACCCTAAATGGGTGTGCATGCCGTGCACCGAGTTTTAAACAAAACAAAACAAAAAAAAAAAAAAAAAAACAGGAAATAGCAACTCTGTTCACATTTGAGCACTGTGTATGGGTGGCGTGCCTCTGGGCTTAAACAGGAACCCAATAGGAAGGGAAAACATCAGTAGGAAGGTAATCAAGGAGAACTAGCATAGCTGGCAGGTGGAATGTATCAGAATCAGCCAAATACACATGCATTAGCCCAGCACACTACTATAAACTATGCAAACACCGTTCAGACTGTTTTTTGGTGAAAGAGCAGTAGGAAGGCTAACAAACTGAACTAGTATAGCTGGCAGGTGAAATGTATCAAAATCAGCCAATTACACATGGAACAGCCTAGCACACTGCTATAAACTATGCAAACAGCTTCCAGTCTGTTTTTTCCTACAAACTCTACACCACCGGTCTACACAGACAGGAAAATTTTACCTGACAAAACTAACAAAATGTTAGGAGCTGCTATCGCTCTCATACATCAATATGTGCAAGAGGGTGTGGGTGGTGAGGATGTGAATGCTGATGACCAACCCACAGTGAGGAGAAGGAGAAGACTGTAGAGACCCAGGGTAACCTGCCAGGGGCTACATGAGCTGGAGATAGTGTAGTGCTATAGGGTGGACAGGGATATTCTACAGCAAATTGTTGAGTTGTGCCAGCCACGCCTCACACACAGATCCAACAGAGGGGAACCAATCCCAGTGGATACCAAGGTATGTGTAGGCTTAAGAATACTAGCCACAGGTACCTTCTAAAGGACAACTGGAGATATCATTGGGATCTCACAGGCATCAGCATCCAGGGTATTCGACCAGTTCCTAGATGCTATGTCAGCACATGCCAGTGAGCACATATATTTCCTCAACACCCTTGAGGCATTGACCAGCAATGTGCATCTCTTCCACCAAATAGCAGAATACCCTGAGGTAGTGGGTGCTATAACCTGCATGCACATACACATCAAAGCACCACCAGAAGAGCAGGGTAGGGTCTACATAAACCACAAGGGCTTCCCCTCCATCAACTGCCAGGTCATGTGCAATGTCCAGGGCATTATCTTAAATGTGTGTGTGCTTGCAGCCCTGGAAGCTATCACATCTCTCAAATTTGGCATATGACAACTGTACCAGTCATTTGCCAGTGGGGACATCCCAATGGCCACCTAGTGGGGGATGCTGGTTACGCACTGGAGCCATGGGTAATGACACCCATCAGAAATGCACACACACCCAAACAATAACTCCATAATGAGGTACACACACAAACCAGAATCATAATAGAGTGTGTGTTTGGGATGCTCAAGCTATGGTTCTGCTGCCTGGACATGTCCAGTGGAGCCTTGCAGTACTCTGGAGCTAAATGTACACAAATGTTCATAGTATGTGCCATGCTACACAATATGATCCTGCAGAAACAGCTGCAGCAGGAACAGCATGGGGCAAGGCCACACAGCCCCCCACCATTTCCAAGACTATCACAGATGCAGAGTGACTCAGATGAGGAACTATGTGAGCATGCCCATGTAGGCAGAAGGAGGCATGCCCAGTATGCCCAGGCCTTGGCAAAGAGACAACACATAGCACATACACTGACACAGTAGGAACCCATGGAATTACACCTCTCTCTAACTCGCACATACAGTGAAATGGATGCCAAACATGACACTACCTACGCTTTACAATGTATAGGGAGTGTGCTATGTGCATCCAACATAGTCAGCTCTCCAGCATCATCCTCAATACTGGGACAGACACAAGTCAGTCTTCCTATCAATTGCTGAATGAAGTAGTATGTTTTCATAGTTGCACCTATGGTATGGATGTGAGCATGCAAGGGAATTGGGTGGCTGAACGGGATGGCAGCAGATAGTAGACACCTATATGGGCAGCATGAAATCCATAACAAATACTGCTGTCAGCATACTAGACAGTAGTAGACAAGGTGACAAATCCTACTTCAGTACATGTTGTGGCCCAAATGTGTGTCTATAGGACACACACATGCTTGTCAGTGCAGTTCACATACCCACCGCCAGCATCAGACAGCAGGACAGCTGTAGATGACCATAAAGAAAGGCTGGTCTAATGCCTCCAATTGATGGAATTGGTTAACAGCCCCCCTACAGACCTACACAGATAGACTACAACAGGTCTGGCAGTTGTTTGTCAGTTCTGAAGGGTAAGAAGTCTGAAACTGAAATGTAGGTCAATAAAATCTAAGATCTGTACAATACTGATATGCCTCCAGTCTGCATGATAGGTCAGAGTACAAAATGAAGTGGAAGCCAGCAGAGTACCTGAAATACCAGTACAGTCATAGAAAATGTTTAAAGTCATCAAGTGTGCCCCCCCACAATCTCATGTAGAAATGCAGTAACATGTAAGTGTGAGGTGTAATAACAGTGGAGCACAGATTACCTGAGCTGGCCCAATCTACAGGATAGAGTGTTGCATGTGTACAATATGCAGGGGTCCATGTGTTAGGTTGTTTTGTGGTCAGTATTGTGTGAAAGAGGTCAGCTTGCAGGCATGGAGGGTTGTGTGTTGGGGCCTATGGGCAGTACTGTGGATAACAGGGCCATGTTCCAACAACTGCAGTGCCAATCACAATGATTCCCAGCAATACCCATGCCAGCAGTCATCCATATTCACTGTCCAGATGTCAATATCTGTCACTGTCTGAAAGATGGACATGCCATGAATGTGGTCCCATACATATACACAGTATACAGATGGAAGTACCCTAGACAGAGTGCATAAAATGTAACTGTCAATTGCACACAACTTTGGAATTGTACATAGAGGTTAGAAACACATTAGTTGTCTGTGTAGTATAGAATACTGATGTAGTCTGGACAATCACTGGCAGACCACAAAAGGCACAGTTATGAAGTAATGAGAGACTGCATATGTCCCTGCACAAGGCAGCATAAGGGGAATGTCCCAGGTATATCTGTGAGTCAGCTGCAAGTAGCTTCCATATTACACATGCACTCAGCTCACCCTACCATCAGCCACAGGTTTACCACAGGTCATATCCTTGCTGTTGGGAATGAATACAGTATGACCTCCATTTCTGTATGGGAATACCCACAGAATGCAGCATGCTGAAGAGGTGTCTTATGCATGCTGTAAGCAGCTCCCTGCATGCATCCAGACCAATGGGTCAACATGTACAGGAACTATTGCCATTAACATATCAAACACTTACCCTGTCACCCCAGGGGAATCCATTAGCTTGCAGCCTGGGAATGTAGGAGTGACAGAATGTACTACAGATGGCCTGCATTACTACCAAATGGCCTATAGTCTTCTGTCAAAGGCCTGTGCTTCACCCGTACTGCCAATGTATGGTATCTCATAGGGTCCCAAATAACAAACTAACACAGTCAACAGAACACAAATGCAAGGCCATACTGACAAATCCCAGTAGCATGCCCCCCATGTCCTACTGCATGAACTAATGGACACTCCATAAATACTGCTGGGATGAAGGGCCAACTATAGGGATACTTCCCAGATTTCGCTTGCATAATGTTAGGACGAGGATAGAATAACAGATTGGGGGGGGGGGGTTGTAGATGCATGAACGTCATGGATTGTGTGAAGTCTGAAACTCTGATGTGTGTGCATATTACCCCTGCCTGCAAATCCAGTAATGGGTGGCTACAAACCTGCTTGTAAACCACAATGTGAAGGGAAACTGACCAGATATATTAGCCCTGCCTGTAGGTAACCTGGGAAAATCTGTACAGCTGAGAGGTATGACCACTGCAGGATATTGCCATTCTGTTAAGTCGATATATGTACAACAAGGGGATCCTCAGCCACCATACTACCAAGGTGCTGGTTCATTTACACAGACCCATCAGCAAGTTTCTGTAGCTACCCTGCCACGATGGCAGGAGTGTGCAAGAATATGTAGGCTGTGGACCTCAATACTGGACTCAGCTTCATTCATCTTGCATTTCCCAGTAAATAACTGTGAGCAAATAATTATATCTGTCAGTAGTTGATGACATAATACATCACAGTGTAAAACAGTACATATGTCTGAATATCTTTGCTAACACCAACCATGTAACACAAGCAGCACAGACAGCAATAGTTACAGTATCCCCCTATCTGTCGCCCATTGTGACTCCATATTGTCAACCTATCTACATATATCCTGCAGAAACAGGTTGCTATGTGTAGGTTGAGAACACCAAACCCTGGACTGGAGTACAACCCTACCTGGAATGGATTCACACACTCAATACAGAAGGTCATACTGGGCATGCTCCTACACTTAGAGAAATAAAGCCCATGTCTGACAACACAGTGGACTATACATATCTGTCATTGCAGATGTCTGTGCACACACCAAATTGTACACCATTTTTGCTTCCTACACACACTGGATAAGAATACATATACATATCCAAGGCCAACACACTATAATATGTCAAACATACACACACACACAGATGTGGGGAAGAGAGAGACAGACCGTGATAGATAACAGTCCATTATAAGGCCTGCCCCACCCACTTCACATCCAATTGGCCGATATTGCATGATGTGCAGATGCCAATCACTGTAGATATTCCTTTGGGTAGCCCTCAGCCCTATAGTGTCTGTGGTGCTTGTGATAACTGTGTAACACAAGAGTTGTTGTTGTCTTTCGGCTTTTCCCAGTTAAGGGTCGCCACAGCGGAACGCCAGTCCACTAATGATTGGCAGTAGATTTTCACGAATGATGAGGTGCCAGCTCGATGTTCAACCTTCAACGAAGGCACGCCCATTTATGCAGGTCTTTCGAACGCCCACCCAACCACGGGGAGGACATGCAGACTCCACACAGAAGTCACTCCCTGCACTCCGAGAATCGAGCGGTAGAACCTCTTGCTGTGAGGCAACAATGCTACCACTGCACCACCGCAGAAGTTGTGTAACACAAGAGTAAAAAACTGTATTCATGCAGCATTTGTATGCTCAGTTCTGTCAAATGTAAAGTGTGTGACTGAGTGTGTGTGTTTTCAGAGGAATGATTGATGGCCCATTCACACACACTGCACTTCACATTGCACATGTTAGCAGTCCTACTGATGTCAGTCACCTTGAAATAACCCTTTAGCCAAGTCTCAGTCCTATATGCTCCATGGTGCATGAGATAACTCTGTAATATCATAGTATAGCAAACTAGTTAGGTAAGAGGTTTAATCTTGGTCCTGGCAACTGTGAAAATGTGTGTGTTTGCGTGTGAGTCTTTGTTGACACCTGTTTTTGTGGTCATTCACACTTACTAGCCTTCCCTCAACCCTCATTTAGCACGGCAGTTGCTGTCAGTCACCTTCAAAGATGCCTTTGGACAGCTCTCCAATATATAGCTGCTGTGGTGCTTGCAAAACTGCTTAATACCATAGTGTAGCAAACTAGGTAGTTAAAAGTTCTAATCCTGGTCCTGACAACTGTGTAAATGTGTGTGAGAATGTGTGAGTCTGTGTTGACACCTGCTTTTGTGGTCATTCACACTTACTGCCCTTGCCTCACCCCTCCTTTGATCACTGCAGCTGATGTCAGTCACCTTCAAACATGCCTTTGGACAGCTCTCTGACATATAACTGCTGTGGCACTTGTGATAACTGCAGAATACCATAGTATAGGAAACCACTTAGGTAGGAGGTCTAATCCTGGTCCTGGCAACTGTGAAAATGTGTGTGTTTGTGTGCAAGAGTGCATGAGTCTTTGTTGACACCTGCTTTTGTGGTCATTCACACATACTGCCCTTCCCTCACCCATCTTTGAGCACTGCAGCTGATGTCAGTCACCTTCAAAGATGCCTTTGGAGAGCACTCCAATATATAACTGCTGTGGTGCTTGTAATAACTGTGTAATACTATAGTGTAGCAAACTTGTTAGATAAGAGTTCTAATCCTGGTCCTGGCAACTGTGAAAATGTGTGTGTTTATGTGTGAGACTTTGTTGATAACTGCTTTTGTGGTCATTCACACTTACTGCCCTTTCCTCAACCCTCCTCTGAGCACTGCAACTGATGTCAGTCACCTTCAAAGATGCCTTTGGACAGCTCTCCAACATATAGCTGCCGTGGCACTTGCAATAACTGTGTAACACTATAGTACCAATACATAGCTAGGTAGGGGTTTAAAACTCAGTACTGGCAAGTGTGTGTGTGATCAGTATCCTGGATGGGTGTTGGTGTGATTGTATAAATAACAGTATCCATTGCAGGGTGGCTTTTGCTACATTTTCATATTGAGGACCCATATGTCCCAATGTGGCATTACAAGGCCAACAGTTGTCAAACACTGTAGAGTTTGTTGTACACAATACACAGCCATACATTTATATATAGGCAACCATTATAATACCCAAAGACCTCTCACTACCCACAGATCACACACAGACACACTTGTCTCTTTCTCTCTTCCTGTCTTTCTTTTCCTCTGTCTCTCCCTTACCCCCTCTCTGGTAGATGTGGAAAAATGCATCTAGTTTGCATAGGCAGCAGCTTGACTTTGGTAGGCAATGCTCATGATCAGCTGATGGCCTGTGAATGGATTGGAGTCCTCCATTTCCTAATTGCATGTGGAGCACCTGTGGTATCATTCCTATAGCCAATTGCATGGAAACACACCTCATTAAGTAAGCAGTGCAAGTACGTATTGGCCCTTCTCCCTCACTGTGAGCAGGACTTCATGTGGGTGTGTGACAAACAGCAAAAATGTAGAAAGACCAGCATACAATGGCAACAAAAAATACTTTAATAAAAGTATTCTTAAAAAACAAACCGGTTTCGGCTGTATGGATACAAAGCCTTCATCAGTGTGAAAGAAGTATTTTTTGGTGCCATTGTATGCTGGTCTCTCTACTTTTTTGAAGTGCTTTACCTATACTGAGACCGTGCAGCTGCCGTACTAGCAGAGTCTTCTGTAGTTTCAGTTCCTTGTGTGACAAACAGCACCACAGAGGGTTGTTGGAAATACCTGTTACAACAAACACTGTGGAGACAGGACAAAAAACTGGAGGAGGATGTTCCAGACATGGGGAGAGAATGTAAGTATTTCTGTTCTCCATTTGAAGTAATATTTGTTTAACAGGGTTTGTGTGGATATGGCTGTTCAGCATGATTTAAAGTCTGGCATGACAGTGTTATGTGATTGAGAAAACTCTCACCTGTAGGGCTATCTGCAGACTGGCCAGTGTATGGAGCCTGAGATTTGGTGTGTTACTCACACATTTTTTGTCTTCATTAATGCAGTAGCATGCTCTGATTATTGTACTCAGGAAATGCTAACATCCATGTGTGTTACTAACTTCATATCCCTCAGAAGAGATATGTCACAACAAATCCTGTTACACCAGCAATGTTCTCAGTTTATAACTGCAATATGTCAATATTGGCCCTGTGTTTGTGACTCCGTCCCCCAAGTCTGTCATCCTTTGTTCATTTGTCATGCAGTAAGAGGTGGATATGTACAGATATCATTATTTAATGACATAATTCCTGATATCATGCCAGTGGTATATCAGGCTGACAGACATGTAATGTAAAGGAGGCCTAATAGGTGTGGACAAAACCTGGATATTCTGTGGTAGTCTGTAGAGTAGTGAGGTCTGTCTACTTATGGTGATTGCTGACAGAGTCTGTATTTTGTAGCAGTGTATTGTGATCATGTTATTTGGCCTGTGTACAGAATGGGGTAGGTGTCAGTGTTCTTGGTCCTATTCTATCTGACAGTGCATGCTGTTCCAGTGTCTGATACCCTATTAGTCTAGATGTTTGTAGGGGCAGACTGAGACATGTCCCATACCACAGTCAGGCATCATACTACACTGTGAATTTGGCCAGTATATGTATGGCTAGTGTGTGAGTGGCAAACATGATGTTGACTGTTGTTCACACAGTCCATATACTGTACTATTACTTAGGCTTACCATTATGTGACTCTGACCGTGCTGAGATTGGTTGTGGATATGCACTTTCACACTGGTGTCTATTACCCCATGCTGTTACATGCCTGTAGTGCCTGCTATATTTGCAATTACATGTGTATCCCCCCATAGGTAAATTTGGTTAGTGTTGTGGATATCTGCCTGTAGTGAAGACAGTGCTTGGTGACATGCCTAGCAGTGCAGTGCATTTACCCTAGTTTGATGTTATGTCCAGATATTTGTCAGATGTACTGTTGCCTGGCCACCATATGCATTGTGTATTTCTGACAAAGCAGTGGGCTGGTGTGCAGATGTATGACACTAACTAGTGTAAAGTATGTGGCTTGGGATCTCTGCTCCTCCAATTAATATGTGTTAGGACAGACAGGAGGGTGTGAATGCATCAACTGTGTGAGCTTATCTAGTCCAGTATTTGTGATATACTCCCATTTTCATGACTCTAAACATCCTCTTAGTCAGGCTTGTTCCACATTTCTTGCACTAAGGCATTCTGTGTATACCTCCTGACTGACCAGATTGTTTCAGACTCTTCATGTTTATTGCTCATATTGTTTCTGTATTCCATAGGATCATTACTGTGATTTGCGTGGTACTTCACTATGATGATTTTATGATGTCTGTCAGTAATTGATGGTGTACATGTCAGTCTCAGAAGAGCCTTTCTTCACAATATGTTGACACAACCCATGTCACTGTAGCAACATTCATAGGTTCATAGGTTCGTAGGTAGGTACTAGCCTATTGGCCCAAGGGCCTAAGTAAATCTAGCCAACAATGTTCCCTGATTTACGCCACCAAGAAAGTTATTTTCGTGTGCCCCTGTCGAGCACAGCCACAGAAGTGATCCCCAGGGTGTATTTCCTATTTCCCATCCACTCATCAAGATTTTTCTTGAACAATGCTAATGAGGAACTTTGCTTGATATAGATGGGTAGTTTGTTCCAGAGTATGGGAAGTCTCTGGGACAGGAATCTATCCGTCCAGCATGTCCCGTTTATTGGGTATACATTCATATTGTTGGAAATGAGAATATTAATCGTGCATTTGGACGAACCAAATGCACAAATTTCAAACTTCGACATTCTCAGAAGTTCGAAAATCAGCAAATCAAACAGCTGATTCGCTGATTTTAACACTAAAATGTCAAAGACACATTGTAACGCAGGGGGGTAAGCACCCCTGCACCCCCCCACACCCCCCTACTTTAATATACTAACTCTGAGATTGCACTACAGTGGGTAAATGTGTCATTTCCCGATCCCCGCTATAGTGCAATCTGCACCCACAATGTCGAATCTGCAATGAGTGAATGCTAATGTGCATTCACCCATTGCACATTCGGACAATTTTTTTTTTGAGGTTTTGCCACTTTGAAAACCTCCTTTCGCATAAAGTGGATTTGCACGAGTGCATAACGCACTTATAAAGGTAAACCATTTATTGTGGTGACAAGGTTTAGGTCCCTAGAGTGTGTAGCTCAGAGGGAATGAGATTTCTTTAGGTGATGCATGTCCAACAGCTCTGGATTTGACATAGCTTTATATGATAGGCAGAGATCACCTCAGAGTAGGTGATCTGCTACGGAGTAAAGCTGGAGCTTTTTGAGATGGTCAGTGTAGGACATAAGTTTGAGGCCAGTAATCCTCTTTGTGAGGGACTTCTGTGGCCTTTCCAGCTGCTGCAGATTTCTTGTGAGGTACATTCCAAAAGAGGCTTTGTACTCTATAATGGGTCTAATGAGTGTTTAGTAGAGGGGAACAATGACATATTTTTTCCTGGATGAGAACCCATTTGTGATGAGGTGTAACATGTAGAAGGATTTCCTGACTACTGTATCGATTTGATTATTAATAGAGAGACTACTGTCCACCTGAGTCCCAAGGTCTCATATCACACAGTCAGCATTAAGTAGACTGCCGCCTATGTGGTAGT
This sequence comes from Protopterus annectens, assembly GCF_019279795.1. Taxonomy (NCBI): domain Eukaryota; kingdom Metazoa; phylum Chordata; order Ceratodontiformes; family Protopteridae; genus Protopterus; species Protopterus annectens. The sequence continues at coordinate 319,729,662 of NC_056733.1, forward strand.
TCATGGGTACAGAGTATTTACCATAAGGGATGACAGTGCACTTTTTGGCACTGAGCTTGAGGCCATGGCTCTGACACCAGGCATCTGTCTCAGTGAGGCCCTTCTGTAGGATGTCCACATCATTTGGGGACTTGACTATGGCTCCTAGTTTGAAGTCAACTGTGAACTTCGTTAGCCAAAGGCCTTCTGTGTTAGCCTGTACTTCAGAGAAGTAGATACCAAACAGGAAAGGTCCCAGTACTGAACCCTGTGGTACTCCACTTGTCACTGGTTTGAAGTCAGATTTGGAGTCTGCAACTTTTACAGTGTGGGTTCTGTTGGTGATCCACTTGGCAACCCATCATGTGATGTAGGGATTTATACCTAGTTTAGTGAGTTTAGCTATAATTCCCGAATGGGGGATGGTGTCGAAAGCCTTGGCGAGGTCAAGATAGGCTGTGTGAACCACCTTACCCTCATCTACGGCTTTGTTGACTACGTCAAAGAAGTCGACCAGGTTCAGGAGGCATGATCTGCCTTTCACAAACCCGAACTGGGTGGTGTCCAGAGTTTGGATGTTACCAATGTCTTTGTTTATGAGTTCAGTGATGATACATTCCATGACCTTACAGACCAGCCTCGTCAGGCTAATAGGGCAATATTTCCTGGGATCAGTGGTAGCTTCTCCTTTGTGGAGTGGGATAACTGTTGCTGTGCGTGATTCATTGGGCACAAAGCCTGATGTGAGGCTATGACTGAACATGGTGCTTAGGTGGGGAGCCAGTTTATTCTGAAGATCATGTAAAATGCAGCCTGGGATGCTGTCCAGTCCCATGGATGCTGTGTTTTTGGCTTTAGAAAGTGCAGCTTTTACCTGCATAGTTGTGATTACAGGGACTCTGCATTCTTTCTGTAAAGATATGGGCCATTTATTGGGTGGGGGGGGGGTAAAGTTAGCACTGAGCCTATCTGACATGATGTTGGCAATATCAGTCAGTTCTGTAATTTTCGTGCTGTTGTGCTGTAACTCAGAGCAGATCTGGGAGCTGCCATTGAGATTCTTGACATGGCTATAGAATGCTTTGTGGATGTCCCTAGAATCAGTGGCAATTTTGTGTTCGTAGCTACCTTTGGAGGATCTTATAAGGGATCTCAGCTTCTTACTGAGGCTGACCAGGGAGCTCCTCCACTCATGGGATTTTATTCTCATTTTGCAACAGTTTCTTCCTTCTGTTGTAGTGTTTGTTTATGGCAGGGGACCACCAGATTGGCTTCCTTTTTTTGGAGGATAGTGTCTTGGTTCTGTTTGTGATAGCATGAGCCATGCACTTGAATAAGTGCTTATAGAGTGTATTTGTGTAGGATTCAGCAGTCATAAATGTATTGTCCATCTGCATGGGTGTCATGATTCGCCACTTCTGTCGTAAGAAGCATGAAGTTGGCTTTAGAAAAAATGTTTACCAAGGTTTCCTTAATGGAGGGTGGGGGCGGGATGTGGATATCTAGGATAATTAGCTTATGGACGGATCTGGCCAACGAGGAGTTGACTAC
>NC_056733.1:319733691-319768278 GCF_019279795.1 Protopterus annectens
ATTGAGGACTGCTGTCGTGTAGTAATGACATTCCTATCAGTTTCAGACATCTATCTGTCAGAATATTCATCCTAATGCATGACGTGTTGGCTGGGTACTTTCTGTCTGTCCTCTGTACAGATGGGCAGATGTCAGGTATTCATCTTTGCTGCTTACAGGCAATCTCTAATTGACTGACACTTACATGTTTGCCCAACTGTCTTATGAATGCCACAGTTAGGAAACCCCACTCTGTATGCACCACATGCCATGGATATGTCAGACTACCACAGTCGACAGAACATGTTTGGGTACAGGTCCCTAACCCAGACACTGCCCATGTTATGCAATATATGTTGCATACATGTCAATTGGAGCACCTCACTGGCCCTCTGCAAGAGAAAACCAGAGGAGTGGATGCTGACTTTAACTGTCACCCTGGGGATCTCTCATGTGGCATCAGTTGATAGATGGCCTGCTGACAAATGTCAGGTGGCATGGTAACAGTGTACTCACATGCCCTCCTCTTGCCAACTCTCCATTGACATTAGGATGGTACACACCTAGGGACACCTATACCTATGGACCTCAGTACTGAGAAATGTGTGTGTGCATATTGAGTATAACAGTGTCTATGTGTTTGTAAATTTGTAGTTCAAAATCCTCTGAGGGCCCCATTGCTATACTTAAAAACTGCTGCTACTGTAATTCACAGTAAATGTACCTTGTTACACTCTTCACTCTCTGTGCTACCTGGAGCTTGCCCTACCAGAATAACACTGTTCTAGAAATGGGTAGATTGGCATGGGTTACCTTCTGAGTCCTGGCAGATGTGGGTTATGTGTGTGTGTATGTGTGTGTAATTGTGTCTGACTGTGCATATTTGTATGAGACAGCATTCTGAGGCCAAATTCTCCAAGTATAATAAACCTTGCCATGCATTATAAGGGGTGGTGATGTTGCTGACATTAGGAGAGCTATGACAAACCCTCACCCTACTATCCCTGTGGCATATACAATAAATATGTATCCCTGTAGTAGCACTGATTAGATAGACAAGGGTTTGTATTGCAGTCCTGGTCAATGTGTGATTGTGGGTATGTCGGAGCATTATCATGGGTTTCAGTGAGAACAATATGCAGTGTGGGGTGTGTGTGCTGGGTATACTGTCTTTACACCATGGTACCCCCAGTACATGTCCCAAGATCCGCTGGATGAAGACCGCTGTCACCATCAGCCATACAGGTAACTGATTACACTATCCAGCCCAATGATGCATGTGCTGTGTGCAAAAACTCCCTGACAGTATGGACTCACTGGCAAGGTAGTTAGCACTGCTAAACCCAGGCCTGTCAAATGTGTCTATAACTGCATGTGTTTGTCAATATGTATATGACAGTATGTCATACTATGTATTGTTTATTAACACCCAGTAAATCCCCCATTAACATACTGTACAAGGCCTGGTGATGTTCTTCACTTAACAGGAAACTCGGGACACACCTCATCCTAAAAGCTCTGTGGTGTGTGCAACTAAGGCCAAACACATTAGTAGTAATAAGTACCTAAGTAGGGGTTCTGCTGTCAGTGTTGCAAAGTAAGTGTGTGTGTATGTGAATGGATCTACTTCAGTTTGCAGAAATTGTATGTCCCAGGAGATCATCTGTCTGAGAATGACCTGGCAAAAGGTAACCTTTCAGAGGAATCATCTTGTGGAAATTCATTCCATCAAAAACAGTAGTAGATGAGTTAATGCCCTCTTCCACACTGTACAGCTGCACAGTGATACTGGAGTTGGTATATATAGTTGGGTGTGGTTGTTGTGGGCACAGTCACCTACATTGGGGTTATTGTTGTGCATATTCCACCACTTAGTCTGCTGTTATAATGTACAGTTTATGTTAACTGGTTAAGTATTTCTTAATCACACTATGTGTAGTTCTATGCCACCCCACAACATCCAAAGTAGGGGGCTGTGCCACCCACATCAGCACACCTATGTTTACCAACTCCAGGACTGCACTACATTGTGGAAGAAAATATATACCCTGTCAGTACCATCATCAATGACATTGACTGGCAGACTTGGTCTTGGTGGAATTACATATGCCAAAATGAGTTCACTGCAAAATTAAGTACATCCATGTGTACAGTATTTTCTATGTATTGCATCAGCACCAAAGCTTCTGTGTGTGTGTGTGTGTGTGTGTGTGTGTGTGTGTGTGTGTGTGTGTGTGTGTGTGTGTGCGTTATTCACAAACATTTGGTGTGTGCCACCTAGTACACTTATCATTGTCCACTGCAGAAGAGCTGCTGACATCAGCCACCATGCACTCACCTGTATACATCCCTCAGACCTATCAGCCATGTGGCACATGCAGTAGCTGTTATACAGACCTGTTATTTTTGTTCAGCTGTACCCAGGATATGGCACAGTCAATGTGTCACCACAGTGCTATACTCCTTGTAGGAAAGGACAGCAGACCAACATCCTGCTTACACAAAGACACCTACAACACAAACAGAATACATTATGGAGACCACAATCAGTCAGTTCTAATAACAGCTATAATGCATCATGGCTGGACAGCTACACACCCTGACATGTAAGCATTAAACATTCCAGCTGAAAACATGTCGAACAGCATTATATTGCTAAATCTTAGTACATTCACCCTGTGCATCAGAACCATATTAGCATGTCCCTGCATTGATATTATGGATGACAGGGATGTGCCACAGGTATCATCATATGCACAGGGTGTGTCGTGGGTTTGCCAGAGGCCTAGGCTGAGCCATTTGATTGACATCATGTGTGTGTGTTAAGGGGTTCTTTAACATTTGGGCTGTGCTGATGTGGTGTGTGTAGGTATGGAAGTGCCCTAGCTGTGTTGGTGATGTGTGTGTGTGTGCGTGTGTGTGTGTGTGTGTGTGTGTGTGTGTGTGTGTGTATGCATGCACACAGTTCTGCCATGTGGCTGCCCTATACGGGAGTTTGTTGGACAGCTGCAGGCTGTATATGGCAGGGTGTACAGTTCACCATCTCCAGCCATGGACATGGGAACTGTGCCTGGCAGAGGTTCCACAGGTGCTACCAGTTACCAGCCCAGATATGGTACTCTCCCCTGTTGATGACAATTGTCCACTGGATCCGTGTCCCTGTTAGGACTGGCCAGGACCACGTGCACATGGCCTGCTCCACTGTGGTGTGGTTAACACCCCCCCCCCTGCAGTGCTGGTGCTGGTAATGCCACTATGGGAGCGGCTATGAGTTGTTGCATGTACACATAGACCTCTACCTGTTGGTGTTCCTGACCGATGTCCACATGGATGAATCCCTGCTCCCACCACATACTCCAAAAACAGACAAAACACAGTTGAGGATTCCTACCATCTCACCCAACCATCTATCCAGGACCTCTGTAAAATAATGGTAGGCACCTGCAAGATCACTGATGTTGTCAAGTACAGCATAATGAGTAGTCCTATGGAGCCTCAGACTCTGTCTTGTATACCGTTCTTTATGTGCCTGTGCCTCCAGGAGGCCCGAATCATGCATCTGGTGACACCTGCTGTGGCACTTCTTCCAGGGGCCTGATGGCCAGCAGCCATCCTATGAGCACCCCTGTACATCTGCCTGTGTAGTACCTCACCGGTCCCCCGTTTATGGCTGCTGTGTACAGACACATTTACCCTAGTCCCCACACTGTCCTGTCCCATGCTACCACCCTTCAACTTTCCCTCATCTATGGCCACTGGTGATGGGGTATGTATGGGCATTGTGACTGTGTGTGGAGATGGGGTGTATAAAAGTGGGATGTCAACCGATGGCACAGCTTCAGCCCCTGACAAACCTGCCTGTGCCTCACCATACCTACCATCATTGTCAGAGTTGTATGGATACTAACATCAGTTTGTCTGCAGGAGGGACCCTGACCCACCTTGCTACCTGTGAGGGGAAAACAAAAAATGTGATTTAAGACCTGTACCTTACTGGTTACCCCTACACACACTCTCTCTCTCTCTCTCTCACACACACACACACACACACACACACACACACACACACACACACACACACACACACACACACACACACACACACACACACACACACACACACACACACACACACACACTTACAGGTGAGGTGGCACAAAGATATTACACAGACCTCTCATTATCCAACAGTCAACATGCATGACATGTGGCACTAAACAGCATGCACTGCAGCTGTACTCAACCCTTGTTACCAACATTATACATCTCTGTAATGCATGAGTTGGGTTAGTAGGTGATACCCCTTCCCCTGGAATACACTGTACCCATGTACACAGTATTGCTGTGCACCTGTACAGCTGGCATGTACTGTGCACCATACCTTCCGAGTGTACACACCATTGCTGAATGTGTATATGTGTGGCAGTTATGTTTGCTCTGTTGCTCAAAGCCCCTGTGTGTTTGTCTGACACATCCCTTGGATGATATGAGGACTGATGTCAATCGTTAATACCTGACCTCTGATTTGCAGATCTCGTCATCAGCAGTGCATGTATGAGCAATAAAATCCAATTACACTGACAACCTTCAAACCTTAATGTGGATATGAGGAGTGTACACACCCTTGTTGACATGCCAGCCTCTTCCATGATATGCTATGGGACCACAATACTGCATATGTTAACATTACACACACGACCTGATATGTGACACATGACCTATGCAATCAAATGCAGTATCAATCAAATGTGTCAGTCATGAAGATGCTGAATGAGATGCATACAATATGTGGGTTGAATAAGAGTGCACACTCTGACCACAATGGTTTGTTAAGTGAACTACAGCAGTCACTATTGCTTGAAGGGGTATACTAGCATGGCCCATCCTCACTTGACATTATTTGACATTATTTGGACACTCCGCCCTACAAATGTCCCCAAACACTGCCAGGCTGCAAGGTCAGCTCATGTGCACAGCCCCTGGAGGTCACACAGTGCCTTCACTATTGCTGTGGAGTCAGGGTTATGTCTGGCACAGTTCATGACCTTGACTGTGTTCAGATACAGACATTCCTAGGGAGCTTTGGATGCATGCTTCAGTTCACTGTTTTGTTTCAGGATGACATCCCTCTCTATCCTCAGCTTTATCGCAGATGTTTGACAACTATGGGCCACACATGAGTGTCATTTTTCAGTGTTCAAAATTCAAAACGCCATGTCTACTGGCCTAGTTGTTGCTAATGAACAGCAAATCTAAAGGTATACACTGGCACTAGCAAGGCAAAAATGGGGATGGTAGGCCTGAGGTGGGGTGAGGTGTTGCTTGTGCACCACATGTATTTTTATTAATACTGTCTGTAGTTTCAGACTTGGTCTTAATTCATCATTAGACATTGCAAAACATGCCTAAGGGATACTTGATGTTATGCACATGCTAGCTGTAGAGAGCCCTGGATGATGTTTCTTGTGGAACAACTCTTCCATCTGATTATCCTAACCCATAGGCCACACCTATGGAGATTCCAGGCAATTGTCGACACAGGTACTGCACAGGCAGTACTTGCTAGACATTCCTGCAAGTCCCTCAGTGTTGCTGCATGTGTCTGGGCAGCCTCCATGACCAGTTTGAAACATGTGTTGTCATCTGTCTTAAATGGGCATTTGTTTATTTTCTACATTGATGTTGTCCCATACTTCATACACACATACATGACTGTCTGACCTGTTTGCCATGGTATATGCAATGGTGAGATAAGGCTACTTCTCCAACTCCTGAGTACTACCTTTCAGATATGGGATCCATTTAATGGTTTGTAAGATGTGTGCAAGCCACGGCTTCCTCTGTTGCAGATGAGTGGGCAAATGTCATGGACATACTTCTTGGACAGCAGACTATCACTTGGTGTGACATTGAGGCCCTGTACTTGGTGGAAGGTGTGTACTCAAGAAAAGTGAATGCTGTCAGTACCTCACAAGCTGCTTCCACAATATGTTAGTTGGACTGTGTACACACATATGCTTCCAGTGTTTGTTAAGCTATGTATTCCCTATATTTGTTGTTCTAACTTAGGATTCCTTATTACACATTCATTGCTCATGTTGGGATCACATTACAGGTTGTAAAAAGTGTGGAATGTGGTATTCTGATTTGCGGTTGTTTACTTCAGGAACAGTTGCCATTGTAATGGTAGTGTATATAGTGTTGTAGCCAAATTATAAGGGTAATGTTTCAGGCATGTCCCTGCTGTAGGCCATTTGTCCCACCATTATGTTCCTCTCTGTCCACACATCTTGCACTGACAGGTTCTTAGGCATACTGCAGGACTGTTACATACCCTTCAGATATGCCAGCATGGTGACCGCTGTGATTCAGTGCAGTTAACAGCAACAATGAGTGAACATGTACAGCATGCATTATGGGTAGATGTGTTAAATGCGTGCATGGCAAATACCATGGCCATAACATGGCCGATGTATTGGCAAACTTGAACAAAACAACTCCATACTCACCAGCTACAGGCTGCTGCCCAAGATGTATATCAGAGGGACCTACATAGTTGTGTGAGAGACATAATGTCAGTAGCCACACCTGTGGTATTGGTACAGGGTGGGAGCAGCATTTCAGTACATCAGCAGTACAAACCCACAATACTAGAGATTATGCACATCTGTTAATTACTACACTGCAGCAACAGACTATCTTATCTGACATATGAATGTAGATACTTTACAGATGAAGCTGGATAAGCAACAGTGGTCTACTAATGTACCCTGAGGCCTTACCTGGATGCTCCTCATCCATTGTGTGGGTAGGACCCACCTCCACAATGCTATCTGCAAGTTGCTGGCTTGGCTGGTGCGTGGGTGCCCCAAGGCTGGAGAGGAGTTCCTCAGCATGTGTCAGTGGGGGCTGGTTGGCATGACCCCCACCTGTGGCTAGCTGGTCCCTCCTAACAGCAGCAGCATGCTGACGGGCATGTTGGATCAGGTTGGTGGTCCGATGCTGCACCTGCGCATAACTGCGGTTATGCAGGCCGACATCATTCACCCTGTGGACGAGCTTGTTCCACAGGGTGGTCCTCTCCTGCAGATCATGAACCCTGTGCCCAAATAAGATGGCATGATGGAGTACCACAAAATGCATAATTGTATTGTTTTCTTCTGCTGTGAAAGCAGGCAGGCACTCCCTTGACATAGTACCTGGAAGACATAAACACTGTGGTTCCATATCTGCTTGTGTCTGTTTGCTATGCAACTGTTCCAAATTTGGTGTTTTGGGTTAATCTGAATATCTATGCATGCTGTTATAACTAATCCTGGATTGTGTTGACTATTATTAACAACATATGTTCTAAAACTGCATCACTATAGCTCGTTTGGAAAGGCTGGTTCCAGCGGACCCAACTCTCCCACCTTATCTGGCCATGGCACTGGGCCACAGCATGTCTGGGAACCACTCCAGGACATCCTCATCTGCTGGTCCTGCACCACCTTCGGGTGGAACTGCCTCAGGGGATGGGGCTGGTCCCACTCCTGGGAGCAGGCACCGACAGGATCCTGTCACCCAAAATCAGGTCCAGGGATTGGTACGTAGCATGCTCTGAAGGAAGTGTGGAAATCTGCTATGCCAGCTTGAGGGCTGCATGGCACAATTAGAGGGTCAACCTGCCCCTCCTGCTCAGCCACAGCACAGCCACCATCAAAGACATGAATGTGCAGTGGTGACTGCCCATGGGTGGGGACCTCAGTCCCACTGTTTCCATTTAGGGGCTTATGGGCTTCCGATTGCCAAACACCCCTCCCCGTCCAATGTGTTTACCCCCCACATGTGTCATATACTGCCGCTGTATGCTGTCTTATCTGTCTTCCAACCCAACTTACCTCCCCAAATATACCTACTATCCTTCCCCAGCAGCCCACTCTCACCTTAAAAAAAGGACAATCTTTTCCCAAAAAAGCATTTCCCCCATACATAACTGGCCATTTCACACATCTGTCCACTGGACACATGTAATCTGGTCTAATTGGCTTCACAACACATTATTGTTGTCCTCACCCTTCTCCCAGGGGTTTGAGTGTCCAAATCTACCTCCAAATTCAGTATATATATGCACAGCTGTTGCTGTAGAAGAAATGGACAGCTATGAACCTTCCTTACACCTGTCCTGCAGAAACTATTGCAGGGGTAAGTGGGAGTAAGCTCTTTTAAGTAGTAGTAAGCGGGATTAAGCCTGTTTGCATGGTGCTAAGCAATGCCTACACAGATTAAGCACTTTTAAGGCTAACTGTCTGTAAGCATATTTAACTGGCAGCTAGTACTGCTTACAATCTTGCAAATCCATGCAAACCCATTTACAACTGCTTAAAAGTACCTTAATCACTCTGTATCCAACAGCCCTTGTTCTATCCAGCAACAAAATAATCAGATATTGCCAGTCTTGAACCAAGGACCCTGCACACCACAGCCACAGCAATTTACCACTAAGCTGTAGATATGTATGCTGTTATCTCACGCATATCATTCAGCACAGTCATTCAACAGTAGGGAAAATGGATTTATACATATATATATATATATATATATATATATATATATATATATATATAGGTTCATAGGTTCATAGGTTCATACTAGGCTATCTGCTGCCCTAGGGCATTTATAAGCCTAGCCAGAATGTGTTTGGCTTTCGCCACCCATTTTAAATTTATTTTGCTATGCCCTTTTTCGAGGTTATTATACTGTGCCTCTGTCTAACAGTGTCACAGAAGTGATACCCGGGGTAAACCTATGATCTCCCATCCACTCATCAAGATTCCTCTTGAAGAGAGTCAATGAGGGACTCTGCCTAACCTGGACTGGGATTTTATTCCAGAGTGAAGGGAGCCTCTGGGTTATGAATCTGTCCCTCCAGCATGTCCTATTTATTTCAGTGCTGAGGTTCAAGTCTCGAGCGTGGCTCGATGGGATTTGGATTTTCTGAGGTGCAGCATGTCCATTAATTCCGGGTTGGACATGGCTTTATACGTCAGGCACAGATCGCCTCTGAACAGGCGGTATGCCACTGAGTAGAGCTGGTGTTTCTTTAACCGGGCAGCATATGGCATCTGTTTGAGCCCTTTGATCCTCTTGGTGAGGTACTTTTGGGGTCTTTCCAGTTGCTGCAGGTGTCTGGTAAGGTACATCCCAAAAGGGTATATAGAATATATAAAAAAGGTATATAAAAATATATAGATATATATATATAGACATACATGTATATATGGAGTGCATTTGGACATTGGATTCACACTCTGAATCTTCTGCAAATTCAAACTTATAGTCTCGCAGAAGTTCGACTATCTGATAGGAACCCATTATTCAGCAGGACATCATTACAGCAAGTCTAGATGGCACATATCAATCTTTTCAAAATCATCTGTCCCATTATTACAGACCAAGTGCTACACTGAATTACATGCTGACATGTTTCACATACCTGTTTTATTAGTATGCTCTTTTCTGTATTCCACTGGAGGATGTTTTCCTTCTTTGGTTTGTTTTTTTTTTAGTATTATTTTGTGTTTTTTTGTATTGTTTCTGTTTTTCCTGTCTCTCTCTCTCTCTCTCTCTCTCTATCTCTCCACTATAGGGATCGAGCTGATTTGAATAGGTTGCAGCATGGCTTTTGTAGGTGATGCTCATGATCATGTGATGGCCTCTGCACCAATTGGTGTTCCCCACTTGCTAATTGCATGTAGACAGCTGTGTAGTTCTTCCAATAACCAATGTCATAGCAACCCACTGCTATAAATGACTACATCATGTGGGCATTGTCCCTTTATCTTTCCTATATGGAAGACATCCTTCCTGTGTGTGGACTGCAGTGTTGCAGAGAGCAGGTAGAAATACCTCTTACAACAGGACTTGTGGATACAGGCCAAGTACATGTTTGTATAAGGTTCCAGACCTAGGGACAGTGTGTGAGTATTGCTATTATATGCATTGAATACTGCTAGTTTTACAGGGTTTGTATGTACATGCTAATATTGCATGGAATGTCTGTCTGCATAGCTCTCAACTGTGGGCCTATGATGACCAGAGGATTATGTTTTGTCTGTTCCCCACACAGGTCTTGTCCCTAACATATCAGTGGCATTCTCTCCGTTGATTGCTATTGCTATCAGTACATGGCAACATTCATTTGTGTTTCTGACTTCATATTCCTGAGTAAGGGTATGTTGCAACCAATCCTGTTACACCAGCAACTTTCACAGTGTATAACAGCAATATTTCAAATATGGCCCTGTGTTTCAGCCTCTGTCCTCCACCTATATACCAGGCTTTGTCCACATGCCATGCAGTAAGAGGCTGATAGTTAATATGGTATTTAGTGCTGACATTCCTGCTATCATTCCAGTGATGTTGTAGACTCCCACATAAATTGTGGGGAAGGGTCCATATATATGAGACCTACAGTTAGACAAAACATGTATGACCATGTACAGTCTGCAGGTCAGTGTATGGAGAACACTGCTATATGCCCTTGTAAGGCATTTTATGGGGGAGGGGTAAGAAATGTTTTTAACCTAGGCTGTTACAACATGTGAGGGGTATCAGTAATAAGAAGCATTAAGGTATATGGCTGTGCATTTTCATATGTTTCACCATGGAAACAGTGGTGGGCTAGAGCTTACTGTCTTACACACAGTTCTGTTTGTCAGTGTGATAGTGATGTTTTAAGTTAAGCATTGTTATGTAACAGATACATTTACATTGTGACAACTGATACTTTTCCCCTAGGGGTTGAGTACAGAGTGTAATTGGAGGCTGTTGAACTACATCTGTAATTAAGTGTTGATTGATTCTTATCTTCAAGGCAAGTGTGTTTTCTACTGTTGTTCTACTTGAAGGCTTTAGCCTAGACAGCAACTTATGTTATGTTTTGCAGATTACTGTATCATGTGTTTTCTTTGAGAGTTGCATTAATCAATTATTATGTATTTCAAACACCTAAATGCTATAAGAAATGCATAAATAACTGAAATAGTACACAAATAAACATTTCTATGTATGCAAGCTGTGTGTGGTGTCATGTCCTTTGCAATGTGTGTGTGGGTATAAGTTTCATGCAATAATTCTCATTTGTAGGAAAGAATCAGACACTGGCCATTTGAAAAGGTGCCACCTGTAGGAATAGTGGCTGTTTGATATGCTGTGACCCTCTATATACTCTCTTGATATATATATATATATATATATATATATATATATATATATATATATATATATATGTATATAAATGTATTGATATATTTATATATGTATGTATGTGTGTGTGTGTGTGTGTGTGTGTGTGTGTGTGTGTGTGTGTGTGTGTGTGTGTGTGTGTACATATATATATATATATATATATATTTATATATATATATATATATATATATGTAAATGTGTATGTGCATGTATCATTAGAATGTTTACTGCGCCCACATTGTACATTCCCTATGGTAGACTGACTGTTCTGCATGATATGTTAGAAAAATCATCCCAGCATCTTTCAGCTGAGATGGGTTACTGGTAACTTGTGGCTATGTTGTACAGGGTCCTGGTTCAAGACTTGCAAGTGCTAGTTATTTTGTTTCAAGCCAGAACAGTTCAGCTGTGGAGGAAGTGATGGAGGCAATAATTACAAGAGATCCCTATTTTGGGCCCCCTTCACCCCCATTTACAGTGCCTTTGGTTAAATATTTTGCAGTGAGAGGTTCAAAGTGTGGATCCAATGTGCGAATGCATTCCGTATATATATATATATATATATATTTATATATATATATATATATATGTATATATATATATATATATATATATATATATATATATATATATATATATATGTGTGTATATATATATATATATATTATATATATATATATATATATATATATATATATATATATATATATATATGTATGTGTATATATATATATATATAGATATCATCATCATCTTTCGGCTTTTCCCGTTAGGGGTCACCACAGCGGATCATCTCTTTCCATTTCTTCCTATCCTCTGCATCTTGCCTGCATGTCCTCTCTCACCACATCCATAAACCTTATCTTAGGCCTTCCTCTTTTCCTCTTACCTGGCAGCTCCATCCTTAGCATCTTTTTCCCAATATACCCATCATCCCTCCTCATTACATGTCCAAACCAATGCAATCTCGTCTCTCTTGCTTTGTCTCCAAACTGTCCAACATGAGCTGACCCTCTAATATACTGATTCCTAATCCTATCCATCCTAGTTACACCGAGTGCAAATCTTAACATCTTTAACTCTGCCACATCCAGCTCTGACTCCTGCCTTTTTGTCATTGCCACTGTCTCCATCCCATACAACATAGCTGGTCTCACTACCCTCTTGTAGACCTTCTCTTTCACTCTTACTGGTGCCCGTCTGTCACAAATCACTCATGACACTCTTCTCCACTCATTCCACCCTGCCTGTACTCTCTTCTTCACCTCTCTTCCACATTTACCATTACTCTGAACTGTTGATCCCAAGTACTTAATCTCGTCCACCTTTACCAACTCTACTCCCTGCATCCTCACCATTTCTCTACCCTCCCTCTGATTTACACACATATATTCTGTCTTAGCCCTGCTGACCTTCATTCCTCTGCTCTCTATAGAATATCTCCACCTCTCCAGAGTCTCCTCAACCTGATTCCTACTCTCACTACAGATCACAATGTCATCTGCAAACATCATAGTCCACGGGGCCCCCTGTCTGATCTCATCTGTCAACCTGTCCATCACCATTGCAAATAAGAAAGGACTCAGAGCTGATCCTTGATGTAATCCCACCTCCATCTTAAACGGATCTGTCACTCCCACTGCAGTCCTCACCACTGTCACACTACCCTAGTACATATCCTCTGCCACTCTTACATACTTCTCTGCCACTCCCGACTTCCTCATACAATACCACAACTCTTCTCTAGGCACCCTGTCATATGCTTTCTCCAAGTCTACAAAGACACAATGCAACTCCTTCTGACCTTCTCTGTATTTCTCCAATAACACTATCAGAGCAAACATTGCATCTGTAGTGCTCTTTCCTGGCATGAAACCATACTGCTGATCACTAACCATCACCTCCCTTCTTAACCTAGCTTCTACTACTCTTTCCCATAACTTCAAGCTGTGACTGATCAATTTTATTCCTCTGTAGTTACTGCAGCTCTGCACATCACCCTTATTCTTAAAGATAGGTACCAAAACACTTTTTCTCCACTACTCAGGCATCCTCTGACTTTCCAAAATTTCATTAAACAATCTAGTTAAAACTTCCACTGCCATTTCTCCTAAGCACCTCCATGCTTCCATTGGTATGTCATCTGGGCCAACAGCCTTTCCATTCTTCATCCTCTTCATAGCTGTACTTACTTCCTCCTTGCTAATCTGTTTCACTTCCTGATTCACTATCCCCACATCATCCAACCTTCTCTCTCTCTCATTCTCTTCGTTCATCAGCCTCTCAAAATACTCTTTCCATCTACTCAACACACTCTCCTCTCTTGTGAGTACCTTTCCCTCACTATCCTTTGCCAACCTTACTTGCTGTACATCTTTCCCAGCTCTGTCCCTCTGTCTAGCCAATCAGTACAGGTCCTTTTCTCCCTCTTTAGTGTCCAATCTCTCATATAACTCTCCATACACCTTATCCTTAGCTTTCGCCACCTCTCTCTTTGCCATGCGCCTCATCTCCTTATACTCATGTCTACTTTCTTCATCTCTTAGACAATCCCACTTCTACTTTGCCAGCCTCTTCCTCTGTATACTCTCCTGTACTTCCTCATTCCACCACCAGGTCTCCTTGTCCTCCTTCCTCTGTCCAGATGTCACACGAAGCACCTTTATAGCAGTCTCTCTTACTAGTTCTGCTGTAGTTACCCAGCTATTCAGTAACTCTCCTCTGCCTCCCAGTGCCCATCTTAACTCTTCCCTAAACTCCACTTCACAATCACCTTTTTTTAACTTCCACCATTTAATCCTTGGCACTGCTTTCACACTCCTCCTCCTCTTCTTGATCACCAACATCATCCTACAGACCATCATTCTATGCTGCTTAACTACACTTTCCCCTGCCACCACTTTACAGTCTCTAATCTCCTTCAGACTGGCCCTCCTACATAGGATATAATCCACCTGTGTGCATCTTCCTCCACTCTTGTACATCACCCTATGCTCCTCCCTCTTCTTAAAATACGTATTCACCACAGCCATGTCCATCTTTTTCGCAAAATCCACAATCATCTGACCTTCTGCATTCCTCTCCTTAACACCATACCTACCCATCACTTCCTCATCCCCTCTGTTCACTTCACCAACATGCCCATTAAAGTCCACTCCAATCACTAGTCTCTCACCCTTGGGTACACTCACCACAACTTCATCCAACTCACTCCAAAATTTCTCTTTCTCATCCATCACACACCCAACTTGTGGAGCATATGCACTAACAACATTCATCATTACACCATCAATTTCGAGCTTCATAAACATCACTCTGTCAGACACTCTCTTCGCGTCTAAAACACTCTTGGCATATTGTTTTTTTAGTATAACCCCTACCACATTTCTCCTGCCATCCACACCATGATAGAACAATTTGAACCCGTTTCCTAAACAGCTGGCCTTACTTCCCTTCCATCTGGTCTCTTGCATGCACAATATATCATCCTACCTTCTCTCCATCATATCAGGTAGCTCTCTTCCTATACCAGTCATACTGCCAACATTCAAAGTTCCTACCATCACTGCTTCACTCCTAACCTTCCTCCTCTCTTCCTGCCTTTGAGCATGTCTTCGCCCTCCTTTTCTCCTTTGGCCAACAGTAGCCCAATTTCCGCCAGCACCCTGTTGGCTAACAGTACTGGTGGCGGTCATTGTTAACCCAGGCCTCGACCGATCCGGTATGGAAATATGAAATTTTTGCACCATAATTGATGTGGCTGAATTTTTATGCCGGATGCCCTTCCTGACGCAACCCTCCTCATTTATCCAGGCTTGTGACCAGCACAAAGAAATGCACTGGCTTATGCATCCCCAGTGGCTGGGTTCATATATATATATATATATATATATATATATATATATATATATATATATATATATATATATATATATATATATATATATATATATATATAAATACATACATTTTCCTACTGTTGAATGACTGGGCTGCATGATATGTTTGAGAAAACATCAGCCCTATCTACGGCTTAGTGGTAAATTGCTGTGGCTATTGTTTGCAGGGTCCTGTGTTTGAGACTGGCAAGGGCTGATTATTTTGTTGCTCGGCAGAACAAGGGCTGTTGGATACAGAGTGATTAAGGCACTTTTAAGCAGTTGTAAGTGGGTCTGCTTGGGTTTGTGGGTTGGTAAGCAATGCTAACATCTGGTTAAATATGCTTACAGACAGCCTTAATAGTGATTACTCTGTGTAAGCATTGCTTAGTGCCACGTAAACAGGCTTAATCCCACTTACTACTGCTTAAAAGAGCTTACTCCCGCTTACCCCCATGCTAATTTCTTTAATAGGAAAGTGGTGAAAAAAGGAGCACAAAGAGGGAAAGACAATAGGGAAAGTAGCTAGGGATGTGCAGGACAGGTGTAGGGAAGGTCCATATCTCTCACCACAAAACATTTTTGTTTATTCCACATTTTGTTTTTGTGACGTTAGTGGCTTTGCCTTCTTTGGCTGCTTGTAATACTCATGTTTTAACATATTAAGGGAAAACTAGAGTTCAGCCAATCATACTCCAGTTTATGATGTTAACAATGTTTGTACCTTCAGTTTTTAGTCTTAATCTAACAGCAAAAAGTCCTTTGGTTTGTAACTAATTCAGTGTACCAGTTTACATTGTCTTAAAAGTATGTGTGACCATCTTGCACCTAATGCCATTACTGTAAACAAGGACAATCTTCTGCATCATGTTTGTGTCCCTCCCATTCTTTCTACATTTCCCATGTGTCAGTGCCTCTCAGTACAGTTATGCCCTTTGCAGTTTGTTCCACTTTCATCATTTTATCATTGTTCATTTTATCTCTATTAGTTTCCTTGTTTGCTCCTTTATTGTATAAATCACCTAGTCGGGATCATGAAATGCTCTCCATTTTACATTCCAATATACATGTAATGCTGCAGGAAAGAGCAACTTACTTTTAGTCCCTTAGATGTATATTCCTGTGTCACATCCAGGCATCATGAACAGCTCTTTAAAAGCTATATTGTTGTGTAAACCATAGTCTGTTTGCCACCCAAATTTACTCTATCAGGCTAACAGTTCCCACAGCATTTTTCTGACATAAGTGGAAAACTCAATCAAGATTGGTCTCTGCGTTTTACATCTGAATACTGTTTCAGCAGTATTAAACAGTGACAAACATTTCAAAAGTATATATGATCTAGAAATACTTCTAATAGAGATTTAATAAGGCTTATTATGTATCAAAAGTCACAAATCTACTTGGCCAGTCCAAGTGGATATGAATTGTTGGTACAGTGAACATATAAGGCATCAATTGTCTACACTTCTGTATAGTGCAGTAAGGTTTACAAGAAACAGATGATACACACAAAAAAGAATGTACTAAACATGTTTTAAGAATATGTGAATCACAGTGGTGACGTAGTTATATCAGAAACATCAAAGCAAATGCTGCAAGTAGGCAGTATAAAACTCCTTATGTGTGCTAACTTACAAATGTCCCTGATGTTATATGCCTGAATGCTACAGGAATGAGCAGAACTATTAGATGCAACAAAATATCTGTTGCCTTGCTAGGGGTTCTGCTGCAACAGTTTTTTTCTAATAAAATGTATATTTGCTTGTTAGATAAACAAATGTTCGAAAACAGCTACACGATTTTTCTTGTGTCATCATGCCTTGTAGGTAAAGTTAGGCCAGTTTTATAATATTATATCATAGTTTATATGCGGTTTATATATGTTATGTCTAAATTAAGGTTGCAATGTAGTTTTTCATGATAATAACCAATATACAGCTTGGCCATACTAATAGTCCTATGAAACAGATTGACAAGCAAAAGGCTTTTGCACTTACATGCACAGAAGAGAGATTATTGTCTCCCATAGAGGTATGTTGTATGCAATATTTTTACCATAAGATACTTCCACTATATTCTTCTTAAAGCATTTTAAGTGTAGTCTAAATTCAGTAAATGAGTTCTGCCATGAAATCTAGGAAGTCTTCTTCTTATTTGTGACTTTTCTTCCATGGTATAATTCACTCCTACTTTATATATGTTTAGAGTTAGTGAGCTGTATTTGATGCAGTATGTGACCTATGAGTGCTGCCTATGGAATAAAGTTTGATAAGATTTGCACCATTAGTGTAATTTATTAGCTGTAGTCCACAGACACATGATAAATTAGTTGAGAACTACATACAGAAGTTTCTATCTTGGGTTGTTTGGTGAATGGGTCTGGGGACTCAGTGACTGCAAGAGCACTATCAAGAATGCAGGAAGAAGCGTTCAGTACAAAGACATTGGACTGCTTTCCTTTTTATATGATTAGCTAGGCATCTGGGAGAATGCAGTCCCATAGATGGGAAATACACAATAGCTTAAACCTATGCAAAAGAACCTATTTTGTGACTTTAAAGCTCATCACTTTAGTAATGTGCAAGCTGGAATGTTGACCACTCAGCTTGTTGTCAGGTCAGTATAGTGATGGTGCCAAATGCTTCAACATGATTGATTTCTGCTTGATGAATTAATGGTTGGCATATTGGGTCAGGTCAGACTTATTTCCAATATATCTTATACAGCACATACTAAATTACATTACTTTATTAAAGAGATTTTCCATCTCAGATAATGGAATTTTATGCCTGAAAACACTGGAGAAAAATTTAATGCTCCTAATATTAGTTCATTTAGAATTCTCCAAATGTTATCATGTCATCTACAATTTTCAATTGCATTTCTTAAGCATAGACTTTTCAGAATTGAGAGATGTATGATTAATAGCATTTCATGGGTGGCGTAACAAAATCATACTAATGATAATAACCATAATGATCACCTTCAGGATATTTTCCCCATCTTGTTTTCCTTATTATCAGCTAGACAGTAAACCTGAATACAAGAGAAGAAGACGACTGTGCCAATTTATTTTAGTATTATCCTTTTTTATCATAACTGTTTGCCATCCAGTTGTATTCAACTTTGAGTCATGAATGAAGGCATATATGAGCTATGCAGTAAGCCTTTAATTTTAGAGATCCCAATTCATAATCATGGTTGTTTATGCTTTAATGTCCTTTTTTTCTCTCACATTGGATTAGAACTGTTATCATAGAAAATGGTAATTACTCCAGATGTATACAAGTTGTCCTAGCAAGTAAGTATCCTATAGTGTCTGATGTATAACTTACTTAAAGACAATCCCCAAGGTCTAAAGTCTTAACCCAGTTCACTTCATTCTCATTCTGATAAGATTCATTCATTCATTCGTTCATTCATTCATTCATTCATTTGTTCACTTGTTCATTCATTCATTCATTTATTCAGTGCACCAGTACAACAGGCTGTTGACCAAATGCCTCTACCGGTATGGTTGCTGTCGAGTGACATGTAATATAATATAGCAATGCCTTCATTGATGTTACTGCTACTAAATTCATTTATTAACATTCCTGTGATCATTTGATCACAAATATTGTATATCTTCTGGCAACTCACATATTCTAAGCACTTTTCAACTGATCATCTGCATTGGCTTGGACCAGCTCTTTTATAAATGAATGCATTTTTTTTGAAGGACCAGCAAGTAGACACATTCATTGTATATTAATTTATTGTAGGCAGCAGTGTGACTTTTGTCAATGTCTTCATGATTATAACTTCCGTGCCAAGATACATTCAATAAAGATGACTTATTATTACTGAAGAAAAAAAGGAATATAAAGTTTCAGTGGTGAACACAAATGGAATAATTAAAACTGCTATTCTATTAGTTTTGTAATTTAATTCTGAGCAACACATTTGTTTCTTTTACTAAGGTGGTATTCAAACATTAAAATTTGCTGTCTTTTTCTGGATTAAAAGCATAGCAGGATTTGTCTGGGCTACCTTCATGAAGAGTAAAAATAAATCTAAGTGTTCTGTACCTGATATAATAACATATGTTCAAGAACAGATGTTAGCTTACTTCGTCGAATGAAAAATAGCGATAACACATGTATACTTAATTATTAACAGAGCTGTCAAATGAGATAAGACATCTTTTCTATAAAGTTGGTGCCTTTAATAATTGTCTTTGATATGTTGAAGAAGCTTAGGAAAGCAGATAAAAACATTTATTTGTATTTACTATTTATAAGTCAGTGCTGAAATCAAATATTGCAAAAGTGACTGTAGAGAGCACTCAAGCATAAATATTAGGATAGAAAGTGCAGGTACACATTATAAATAGCTTGTATAAATAGCATAGCTGCAAATAAAGCTAAGGATTACAAAGAAAAGGATATACATTAAAAAGATGCGATTGCTTTAGAATATATAGATTCCATAACAATGACTTTAAGTGAAAAGTAATATAGCAAGATTTTCTAGCACATATTGTCAATTAAGTATTAAAACAAATATGTTTGACTGATGTGTCATTTCATATGATGAGGGCAGAATACTGCAGTGCTACTAACTGTGTTAAGTGAAAGTTGCAATAAATGTGACAGTTTAACTTTGTTTTTAGTATATGTGCCCAGGTCAGAAATAACCTAGCAATATATAATGGAATCTTCTCCTTATCACATCTGACAATAAAAAAAAGTGTAAATATATAAATAAAAGATACATTTCTATTACCTTTTGGCCATCAGTATGGCTTCTGATTGTTGAAATTGATGTAACAGCATAATAAGTAAGCTTTACAAATTAGTTTTTTACGTGGAGCTCTGAACAGGACTACAGAGGCCCCAATTCCAAAAAACTTGTTCTTAGTATAAGTGACCACTTACACTAAGAGCAGACAGAGAGCAAGTGTTTTAGAATCTGGTCCTCACAGTAATCCTGTTTATAGATAGGCCTTACACTGAAGTAAGTCACTTATAATGAGAACAAGTCTTTCAGAATCAGGCAGATGTGCACTGAGATCAATTCCTTAGAAATATGGCCTTAACTTCAATGAAAAAAATAATATACTTGGAAAACTTTCTATGTGTTTTTTCACTACATTTTAAAGCATTATTTTTGCTTCAATAATTTTTGTTCATACTTTCTGTGAAACAGTATACTACCATACCTGTCCTTAAAGAATCTGCATTGAAACTGCCCATCCTAAAATTCAGTACATCGTGCCTACACTTAACTTTGCTGGTACATTTACTGAGATAGTGGTGCACATTCTATAGGAATCAGATCAGACCAGCCAAGATGTCTCTTTGTTCTGCCATTCTCCTTTGGGCACTTAGAAGTAATGAAGCTGCCATTGTCAGGCAGAGGAATAACCTCACTCTGCAGATAGACCAGCATATCTACTATCTGTCTTTTTGAACTGTTTTTGTCTATTAATACTGTGGCACCAAGGTTGGTACACTGAATTCCTTTTTTATGTTTAAGGCATTGAGATGCTCTTGGTGGTGTGTAATAGTATAGGGCTTAATCATACCCCCCCCCCCCCCCCCCCATTGTTCACACAGTACATAGTACTCTTTGGAAAGGTCATTAAAACAGAAGTTATATACAGATGATAGATGTATCCTTGCTTTACTCTTGCTACCTTTATGGCTGTTTTAACAGACATTGGAGATGTTACCCTACTAATAAAGAAGCACTAATGGAAATGCAGTAAAAATCTTCCAATACTTTTATGTTCATTCTACACCATTACTTTTATATTCGTGGTCACTGGTTTATGATTTTCATGAAACTGAAATTCAGTTTTATGACACAAAGTCAGGGAATTATGCCAGAGATTAAGTACAATTTCCAGATATTATTGTGATCTCATTTTACTTTTCCTTTCTATCTATATGTATGCACATTTGAAACAGATTATAGGCACAAAACACTCAATACAGCAAACTGATGGTATAATGAGTAATAAAATATAGAAAAAAGTGTCACTGGGATAAGTGTATCTTGACCTAAAATGAACTTTTGTTACACTCATGAATGGAATTTTCTGTCTTCTATAAGGTCTGTTTTTTTTAATAAGGTTAGGTGCTTTGTTAGGGGATAGGAATGCTGCACAGTATTACTATTTTTCCATGAAGCAGTAACATTCGTATTTTTAAAATATTCCACAAACGTTTTATGTACTAGCTGAAAGAAACAGAGTGCCAACCAAAATTATACCTTTTATCTGTTTTGTTTAAATGCTGTTGATAATTTGTCTGATGGTAGAACAAAGAGTACATCTGAGTTTAATCCAAAGCATTATGTATTAGTCTTGACAGTAAAAACAATTCCTATCTCCACCAGAAGAGTGAAACTTGATGTGCTCTATTTAATTCAAAAGTGAGATCTGGATCTAAATAAGTATAGTAAATAGTTAGAGCTAAATAGAATTCCAATGAGGAAGAGATTAAAATGAGTTATTTGTCGAAAGACGGAAGGATGATGTATCTTTTAGTCCTAGTAGAGGAGGAGGAGGACAATACCATTTGTTATTTAGTTTTCTATTTCTCATTTCAGTTAATAAGTGAAACAGATAAGAAGTATGTGGACATCTGTGTTTTGTACCTTTTAAGAAATAAAGAGAGAGCTAATGAAGGACCAGTCTGCATGCTGGAACAAATCATGCCAGTGCATCCTAAGAATTTTCATCCAAAGGTCATCACATCTCAGACATGAAATAACTTTAGCCTCTAAATGGGAATCCTTTGTCTTCTCCAAACCTGGACAATACATTCCCTGCAATAACTAGACTGCTGGAAATATACATTTTACCAACACATGTTTAATCACACCCTTACTATTCTTCTATGTTACAAGGTGCATCTTGATAGAAGCCAAGCAGGAGATAACAGAGACTTCAACCTGTTAGCCTAAAGTTTTATAGCACTTATACTCCCCAATTATTTAATGACATGAGCTAGAAATTATATGGTATTCCATGATCTTTGTCAAGATTTTAAACAATTGAGTTTAGTGTTTTTGTCATTTGCAAACAAAATGACTTGTCTCCAAAGAGTCAAGCTATACTTCCTGCAACAGGTATCCTATCTGAGAGAAGAGAACTTTGAAAAATATCCTATTGGATAGTCACCTTACTGGGGAAACCTGCCTTTGCTACTATTCTGAACTATCATTTGCACTTCTTTTGTGATGGTGTATAACGAAGCTGCCAATTCCTTATGAAGTTTACAGACATCAGACAGTTCTTTTTCTGGGTGGTCCCCATCTGATCCCTTTACTTACTGACCATCAAGACTCTCCTAGATGGACTCAAGTCCATCTCTTCACTTATATCAAGGAGTACGTAGATTCACTAGAAAGGAAGCTGTCCAGAAGGGCTATCATACAGAAAGGTATTGTGGCTGTTGCTGCTCTCACAGGCATCCCAGCAGTGAAGCAATTTTTGTATTTAATTAACCCCACCTCTGGTCAGAAATGGAAGGATGAGCAATCGTCTCACAGTCCCTTCCTATAGGATTGTCAACTAGCTCACATCAGTTACAAAGGCTACTAACATTAATGATGACTTGGTGAGCAATACATCTCAACCTGCAGACTTAGAAAATAGGAAGAAAGCGCCAAGAAAAGAAGTACCACTCAGCTAGAAATCTGGATGTCTAATTAGCATAAATGCTAATACCATATGGCACATGACTCTTCCCGCTTCCAGTAAAAATGTGGAATACTACTCAGAAGCACATTTAGAAGATATATGTAGTAAAATAACAATAACAGACAGACTTAACAAAAATTCTTAAAACTAAAGGCATGGTTTAATAAACTACAATAATATTACCAAATCTATTTGAAAAAAAAAAATATGTATAGCATATACAGTTATCATGGATAAAATATGCACATTATATACAATTTTCATTTTCTAGATTAAAGTATGTGCATAATAAAAGATATAATGGGAAATGTCTTGTATCAAAGGCACATGGAATATATGCAAATGACCCTTATGAACATCAGGTGTTTCAGCTATATGGTGATATAATGGAAAATATGTAAACACAGTCTGTAGGGAACTGAAAGTTTATTCGGGAGGAAAATATGTTGGATTAGTAGTGGATTCTCTTGTTAATCATTCCCTTTAAAGCATTTACATGTTACCTCATTGAACAGGTGACCTAAGAGAGTATTTTTGAATCCTAACAGTGAATATTAACACTGTATTTTACCTGGGTGTTTTTTTTCCATATAGCTGGGTCTAGTCTGTTCAACTAGAAATGTTTAAAATGAGTGCCATCTCAAGGATAATGTTATCTTGGCTGTTTCTTAAGGAACAAGTTTGTTCTGTGAAAGGGAGTTTTCTTTTCAAAGGAGAACAATAACCCTAATTCAATATTTAATATAGCAGATTGTCTAGTAGATATATTGACCTTTCTGCTACTGGGAGCCATTTTAAAATATTTAGAAGGCTGCAGTGGTGTGTGCGAGATTCTGCAAAAAGTGCAAATCCGATTGTTTTATTATCTTAAATTTGCAGTCTTTATGAATTATAGGCAGAGTGAAATGATAATAAAGAAAGTATGAATTCCATTTGAGAAAAAAGAACATTTTTAGTTTGGACTTTGTATGTGATAGGAGAAAGCAGGTGGAAGACTCTGTAACAGAGTTTTAATGGTGAAAATACTTCATCAATGATATTGCAAGTGTGGATAGAGTAGGATAAAGGTGAGTCTAATGTAAAACCTAAATACTTATACTCTTGTTGCATAGGAAGAAATATGTTTTGCTTATCTGTAAAGCTAACATATGGTAATGGCTATCCATTTCTCCATGCCAACTCAGGTGGCTGATATTGAATTTTTATTATGAAGACAAAGGATTTTTTCAGCAGCAGGAAGCAGTGCTTTTGATACGTATGTTCATCTTCAAGAGGCAGATATTGTAAAATTTTTGATGATTTACTCAACAGCTCAGTCATAATTTGGGTTTGTAGACTGCTCCCCCTCCATCACAAAACCTTGATATGACTGCTGCACCTGTCTCAGACATTCAGACAATACTTATTTTATGGTGCTCTTGAGCTCTCAAAAAATTGTCAATTATGATCAGGAGAACAGGTCCAGACATAATTCATCAGTAAGTTTAACAAAAGCTTCCCTAAATAGACTTTAGGTTTATTTCATCAGGCATAAATGGGCATAGGGAATTCTACTGGTCCACCAGAAACATGCTGCAATTATTCTGCATTCTCAAACCCAGGAAGTATCATAAGTTTCCTTTCCAGTGATTTTCCCAGTTATTTAGCTGGTGTGGAAGACAACATTCCTAAGAGAGTCTAAGCTAATGGGTGAAACAAACACTTTTTTATAATTACACATAAATGCAAGGCTATTCCTTTGTTGAAGTGACACCAATATAGACACCACCAGTGATTTTTCCACAGAATGAAGCAAAATTGAGGAACATTGATAGATGAGCAGTTTTACTGGATACTTTAGGAAAAAAACACTTGATTACATAGATAGTAGTTATCTCTCTGACATTTTATTTCAACCTTCCCTGAAATTAGTTCATCAGGCATTATAAAAGTCAGAGTTTCATTGCTTTTGAATCAGGCAGGGATTTTTATAGGAGAATGCATTGGCACTACGCTTATTCTTACTAGAATAAAAACTAATGGTATGTCTCTCATATCTGAGTTTACTTAGTCTATTTTTGCTCTCTGCAGTTCTATCCCCTACAAAATATACCGTTTTTCACAAAAAACTCTGGAATTAGTAGTCTTCCCTCCATAAACTACCACCACTTTAGTGTATATTTTTTACATTTATTTCTGAGTACTGAAGCAGCATATCCATTTTGGTTACATTAGGGAGACAATTACTCCATCTTGTGATATTTTGAAGCTGTATGGGTTAATCTGAGGTTCTGATGATGTTTGGTACCTGAGTAGAGGTAGCCGCATCCTTATCATAAATTATAGAGCTGTATTTTGCAGCTATCTGAGATATCTTACAAGCAGAAATTATTTTTGGGTTCTCCTGGGCCTTCCTCATAACAGCCCAGATTGCATTAGTGGAAATGATCCTTTATTTAGATAAGCTGTATATCCTTCAGTGTACTGCATTCTTTATTCTTGTAAGAACCTTTAATATTTATGATAGGAACATTACAACTTTATATGGCTCCTGATGCAGCGCAGGGAGTCTGGTCCTGCTACTTCGGTTTCAAATGTCAAGGAGGGGTAGCAGCTCCCACCTTCATTGCTGTGTATCAGACTTGTCTTCCCAGACTCACACTGCTGTGATATCAGCAATTTCCTTCACAATTGTAGAGGGAGCTGCAAGTGAGGTCCCTGTTTCCCTTGAAAAGAGGGATCAATATACAAATTCATGAGCTTCAATGAAAGGGTCATTTTTTGATGTCCAAAGGAGACTTAAATCTTTTGGTTCTCCTCAGCATTTGACTAATGTTTATAGTAAGTTCAATAACAGTTCTTGGGGCTTTACTAGTTTTTCAGGAGTAGACTTTCATAGGATTCTCCACTCAAATTTGGAGGAGAGAGTATCAGTTTGAAAGAAATAATGCAGTAAATGTAAGCAAGTCCAAGCAATCCACTCATGCTGTACTCAGGAGCTCAGAAAAAGGGAAAAACATTGCATATTTATAGCAAGTGGGGTTTGTTTGTTTTTTAACTTGCATACACCAGAAAATACTTTAAAAAGTTAAGGGCATTTAGAAGCCATGTAGCTGAAACAGTGGTATGTCCTTAAAAGATAATTTGCATATGTCCCACTAGCCTCCACTATAAGATGCTTAAGGTGTCCTACAGTTAAGACTTGGTGGGAGTCTTTCTTGTTATTTTTACTAAACGGTCTATATGTGTGATATTTTATTCTTTTCTTTGTACTGTTGTCATTTTCACAGATATGCTGCAGAATTCCACTGATAGTGTTGATGTTTTCTGTCTTATTAATAATATTCATACTTTGTTAACCTTAAAAGTGGTTTAGTATTTTCCTGTTTATTCCATTGTCACAATGTTTTTTTTTCTAAGTTTTGATTGATAATCAATAGTACTGTTTTCTTTGACTATCATTTCTTGTTCAGAACTACAATATTCAAGCCATACAAAACTAGCAGCACACTCATACAAAAGCCCCATTAACCTTCAGTGAAATAAAAATGGTGCCTGCTGACATGATACACACCTCACTCAAAGAATCCCTCTCCCATGAAGCAGGCTCTTCATATTAAACAAAGTCATTTTCTCACATTTTTTCAAATGCAGTCTGGATCAATGGATCAATGGAGGGTGGCCTAATGGTTAAGGTGTTTGCCTTACAAACACAAGGTACAGGGTTTGAATCTCACAGAGGATAATTGGCTAGGCTTAAAATGGCTTGCAAGAGCAGTTAGCCTAGTACTAACCTATGAACCTATGAACCTATGAACATCCTTAGTTTCACTCCAATATCTTTCATGAAAAGGCATAGCAAATAATGGAAACCATGGTGGCATAGTTAAAAATGACCTTCCTGATAATTTGCCTAGTAATAATCTATAAACCTATAAAAGTAAATGTAACAATGAATATATAAGTAAATTTTGCAGGCACCATTTTGGCAATAGTTTTGTGGTGCTGACAAATTAGAGTAAGAATCTGAGTAAGAATGGGGATAAAGGGCAAACAACTCTCACTTTGGAAAAGTGTAGATGAGTTTGTCACCCCTCTTCCTTAAAGTTTAGTGAAATTTAACACTGAAATTATTCATCAGTCCACTTCCATTTTTTTTTTGTCTTTTTTATTTTTATGTTTGGGCATTTGAATTCAGTAACTCATGAATAATTGTTTTATATTCAAACTCAGGAAAAACAGAAAATTATACTTACATTTTTTACTACTATCCAGCTTTCCAAATGATCGTTACTTCTAGCAACTATCTCAGCATGGAGAATTTATAAATTATGTATGTCAATGAACTGGATGTCTGCATATTATAGCTACAAGTTAGTGCAGAATATATTGCATAATATGAAGTGTTGACTCTTTCACTAGATACAGATAATTATAAAGTTATGAAATCTGCAAAATAATAAAGCTACAAAATATGTAGCACTATTCAATGCTACACTCCACAATACATCACTCAATACTAGGAAACTATGCCTTGGCTGATATTACTTGGTCACTGTATATCAATCTGTAAAAGTACATCTAAATTTGAATAGCAGTAATGCATTGTTTTAGTGAATAAGCTACATATCATGGAATGGAGCACAGTATGGATGAAGGCAGCTCTTAATATGCGTATTTTAATGATGGTCAAAGCAGGGATTTATTCTATTAAGCCTGTAGATGCTCTGGGTGATTGCACTTCCGTACTGACTGTTCATTAGCTATTATATCATAGCAAAGTGTCTGTCTTCACTTTTCCTCTTCCATTATTTCTGATATATCATTATTGCACAGTAGGTTATGAGTTATGCACAGGAGGGTATAAGGTTGTAAGACATTGCTTTTGTTTTTCATATTGCAAACAGAATGCTCATGTTGTTTTGTGTCCAAAATGAAATTATTTAAAACAATAAATATATATATTATTCATTAATAAATTTCATCTCATTATTACATGAAAACATGTTGCCATTTAGCTAGCCTTTACATTGATAGTTTAAGTGATTCATCTTGCAGAAATAAATGAAGGTGACCAAATCTTAGGCGGGCTTGTTTGCACTGTACCATCTCTGTTCATTCACTAAGAGCTTCATCAAAAGAAGTTTTCAATTACAGCACATCTAAAGATCTGAAAAATAAGAAAAGAGCTTGCCCATGTGTTAGTCCTGAATAGCTGCAAAATAATTTATATGCTCCAAACTTCATGGACTTAAAATAGACCTAAATCTATTTTGCTTCTAGTGAACCCAAGTAGCAGAATGATTCATGAGATGAATCCATGTTAGTGGTTACCAAAGTCTTCTAAAACAAACTGAAATGGGGAAAAACATGGCAACTCCTATTGCACTGGGGAATGTTCCTGAAATTATAAATGTATACATCAATCATCTGGGTCTATACTGCATGCTCAGAAGAGCGAACGACACATAATCGACCCCATGTAAGCGAAAGGTTACAAAGTTGAAACCTCAGAACAGCAATTGTTTTCCAAGGGAAAAAAATTGCTGTTCCGAAACAAAAAAAAAAAAAAATAAAACTGTAATACATTACATAATGTGAGGGTCTTTGCCCCCCACACCCCCGACGTGGGGGGGCTGTGCCCCCCA
Organism: Protopterus annectens; assembly: GCF_019279795.1. Lineage (NCBI taxonomy): Eukaryota > Metazoa > Chordata > Ceratodontiformes > Protopteridae > Protopterus > Protopterus annectens. The sequence goes on from NC_056733.1 coordinate 319,762,101, forward strand.
CATCCCCTTTATTTAAATATACCAACTCCGAGATCGCACTACAGTGCCAAAAATGACAAAGTAGCAAAAACGGCCAAGCAGATTCTTTCCCAGGGAAAGAATTCGCTGAAAAGCTGCTTCGCTATTTTGCCTTTTCGCACTTTTCAGTTCGACAAAGACACATTCGACAACCTGCATCTGCGACAACATAATAGGGAGCCAGTCATCTCAATAATCTGTAATTGTAGCAAATAATGGTAGAGGAGAAATCTGTTATTTGTAGAGATATAAAACTCTTCTCACCCTTCAGCATTCCCATCCTAAGAAAAATATGACCAACTTAAGACATTACACTCATTAATATAAGTTGCTACCTACAGCAGTTTCCTTAATGGGTAAGAGTTTCATAGATACTTTCTCTGATAGAGCACATAGAGTTTTCTTATTTTCAGAGTAAACAAGACTAATATTTTAAGAAAAATTATTGTAATAGGGCCAACATAGAAGTACATCAGAAAACAGAGATAATACTGAATAAAGGGAATAATGGCTTGTTATCCATAAAATATTGGCTACAGAGCAGTCCCTATCCTTTAAAGAGAAACATTCTCAATCTACTGAATGTTAACAAAGGTAAAAATCAGTACTCAGTGTGTGCATTTTGTGGACTGTCTCATTACATTACATTAAATTTGTTTCATTATTGAAGGAAGCAATTACCCAATCTGTGTGCCTTTTAAGTTAATTTTAATTTTTTTTGTCTGTGTGACCTCATCCAATGGGTCTTCTCCTTGTCCAAGCTGGGCCATTCATTTCATCATGCAGGTTGACATCCAGGCTCATTTATTTAATCTGCAGGATGAGAGCCTTACAGCCCATTCATTCATTCTCTGCCTGAGGTAAAGGCATCTTCATGCCACTTGAGCAAAGGAGGAGAAAAGTTATAATGAGGCACTGAAAAAAAATCTGTCAAGGTATGCAACCCCCCACCCCCACCCCACCCCATACACGTATCTAAACTAACTCCTCCACCACAGTGACTGTGAAGTTAGCTATATGCTAATGCTTGGGAGAGCTGTGCTGCACCCCCATGCAAATCTTCCTGGATGTAAGAAGAACACGGTTTTCTAGAGTTTCTTATACAGACAAAACACTCTTAAATTTCATTGCAGTTGTCAGTCTGCAGGGTCATACTGATTCTCCTCACTCCAAGACTGAAAAGCAAGCAAATGACACTTATTTCTAAAATCCTGTTTAATTATTAAATTTCTTATAATTGACTTGAGCATAAGTTGCCTATGGTATATTTAAGCAATAACTGACAGTGTGGTATATTAAGATTTACCCAAATTTGGTGTGGTTTAATCATGAGGGTGAAACCCAAGTGATTAAATAAAGCCAGCCATCGGTAAAACTTAAGATACCACACCACGGAGTTGGTGATTGCTATTATACAATGACATTATTTAAATAATGTCTTTGTATAAGGGCGCCGTGCTATCCTTCCATGGTTAGTATGGATCCTGCTGATTTTTTTGATGTAATGAGCATGCGTATGGGACTTGCATTTCCATGCATACACAGTGCATCAGTGCTTTGGAAAGGAAGTAACGGAGATAAGAAGGTCTCTGCTGCTCTGTTTTTGTTTTCTTTTTTTTAAACAAAAATGTGAAGAAACAGATTAGCATTTTGTAGTCATTTTTCTTTGAATTTTTTTATCACACATATTACATTCTTATAGTTCCTGTCTAAGGGTGCCACTATAAAGGGAAGGATAACAATCACAGCTGTCATTTTAAAGCAATGCCACAGTCTTGCCTGTGTAATTTGTAGAGTGTCAGTCAAATGAAAGGGAAAAAAATAAAATACAGTCCTTTGTATGTATAGCCCTCATTTACAGAATATACCAACGGAAAAAAGTCCAGGCAACCAGACCTTTTTCCCTTGGTATATTCTGGGATTTACAACGGGCACGGTTGGGCTAGTCAATCAGCATGCTTGCTTTAGAATACTAATGGACAGTCATTGTATAATTTTAGATTCATTGCTCAGTGCTACAGAATTGAGGACCCTTTAAATGAATTTTACATTGTACCTCACCTCCATTTCTGCCTTCCATCTCTAATGACACTTCTGATTCTCAGTCCCCCATATTTTTTTTTTCAGTCAACCATCACACCATCACAAGGGTTTAGAACTTTGTCCAAAAAATGCATTTTTCTGCATCATGGTCATTATAAACTGCTGCATGATGTTCTTCTTCCACTTTATCATTCATGTTATTTTGTCCCTTTCTAATTTCCCCTGACATGCTCTGGTGTTGACATGTCACATTATGTAATGAGTCAAGATCCTGCTCTTTCACTCACTGCATGGCAATGCCTTCCCACCTACCCTGCACTCAGTTGTAGTGGCTTTCCTGTGATCTCATTGCAATAGCTTGATATCATTCGCCTGATGTGACCTTAAGGACTGCATAAACTAGTAAATGTGAGGCATGAACAAGTCCAGGTTAAGTAGGGCATTATGCTTTGCTTCTGAAGTCCTTTTCCATGAGAACAGAGAACACTATTCTGTTTGATGACACCTAACAGAAACAATTTGCATCTGTCTGTTCTGAGCTGTTGTCATTTTTCTTCCCAGTTTAACAGCCTTTCCAAGTTATTAATTAAAATATTTCCCATCCTTCACTAACTATCATCTTATCATTAAAGAGTTTTATGCTTTTCTGAATTACCTCAAGTGTGACAGAAATTGACACAGTGAAGCAAACTGAAATAACAACTGAATTTGTTTTCATCCATTTATCACATCCTTTATTGTTGACAACCCTCTATGTTTAAATCTACAAAGCCATCCATTTAACTCTGCAACCATGCTACAATCCAAATTCTCCACGTCTCTCTTATCCCCATCCCCCGCAGTTTTCAAGTCAAAAGCTGCAGTGATAGCCATGTGAAAATGTCTGTTTGTACTGCCGTGTACATTTCTCCTATGATCTAACTATAAAACTAGATTATGTTTGAAAGCTTCTGCTGTACCTGGGCACTTTGGGCTTGTTTCCCTGGAGATCAATAAAGGATAAATAAATAAATAAAATAAATAAATAAATACAATTATTGCCTTGCTGTAAAGCAATCAACATTATTAAGTGGGTAAGAAAACAAAGCAGTGGAGAAAATTTGTTCAGCTATAAAATGGGCCATATAGAGTAGAATGGAAGTGGGAAAGGATGTTAATTTTTCCAAATTCCAAGAAAGATGATAAAATTCCCAAATCTGTCCTGTACTAGAATTACAGTGATATTGAATATAGTTTGGAGTTTTATGTCAGAACATTCACTCAGTTCAGATTTTATCTTATCTTTATCTTACATATACTGTTTGTAAAATTGTCAGTTTGCTTTATTAGTTGTTCAGTATTTGCTGTCTTTTTTAAATGTATCTCTCCTCTCTCTGTCTCTCTTGCTCTCTACACACACACACACACACACACACACACACACACACATATATATATATATATATATATATATATATAGGCAGATAAGAATTATAATGGATGCAAGGGAGTGACTAAAAATTAGACAGAACAATTATGGATGTAATTTATTGATTTTCAGTTTATTACAGTAGAACATTATGTGCAATAACAATTAATAAATATCCCTGACTTGTTTAATAATGAACTGAGGAAAGTAAATGGGAAAAGACAAATCACAGTTTGAAGCACCAGTGAATGGTATCATTGGAGGTTTAGGCTAATATTATAAAAATAGTTAATGAGTATACTAGAGAAGAGAAATGATAAATAGAAAGCATCACTGATAAATACCAAAAGAGTAAATGAAACAATGTTCATAAACTTAGATGTTTAAAATTAGGGATGAAAGAGTGAAGATTACCTTTGGGAAGGAAAAATTTATGATGAATCTCAAATCAACAAACATTCTTAATGAATGTGCTATGCTATGTTTATACTTTGCTCTGAAGAGGAGAAGAAGGAATGTTTCTAATGTATGCAGAGGAAGTTCATGAAAGAAGAACAGATAAGAAAACAAAAGATAGAAGTGTAAGAAATGCAAAGAGGAGTTTAAATGAAGGTAAGGCACAGGATCCATACCCAAAATAACGATTTAAAAAAAAGAGTTATCAGAGACTGAGTTCAACATCTGACAGTTATTTAGTTGACCATTGCCTTCATAATTGTTTTGGAAACTGGAAGAATTGCTTACTGCTTCCAACACACACTTGTAAAAAAGCAACCGAGAAAACTTTATGGCAATTAACTTGAGTTCTGGAATGAGAAAACATGCTGATTACAACCTTTTGAGGGGAAGGTATAAACAGCTTCATAGCCCCCTTCCCTCCATAAGAATTGGCACTTATGTCCAAACCTACACCAAAGTACTATATGAGCATTTATATAGCTGCATGAAATCAGGAATATCAGACAGGATGAAATTATCCTCCTCAAGGAAGAGTAAACCTGTCTGGTGGACATCTACAGTAAATAAACTCTACAATAAAAGGAAAAAAAAATTCTCCCCGGGATTCATGAAGCTCGGCGCAAGGCCGGCGTAAGGCTTGCGCCGGCAGTGCATTGCATAGCCGGCGCAGTAGCGCCATATGCATATTAATGAGAGTGCACCGTAACCACAGGCATGTGCGTAGTGTACGTGAGCGAGCCCAAGTAGGATGCGTCAGTAGGCGTGTTTAAGCAGGCAGGCGAAGAGCAACCTAACGTGCTGTCTGCCATAGTCCGCCCAGAATAGAAATGGCTGCAGCCATGGCCCGTGCAGAATGAAATGTCCGCAGAGTATGCAACAAAGTACCCGTCCCAACTAAACAGAGAAGCAAATAAAACCCACGCAGCCCGAAATGTACCTGTCCAAGGAACAAAGGATACACGTAATACCGTGTCCGTACAGCAATGTACTGTGAGTGTGCATAGTCAGAGAAGGTGTACAGCAGCATGTCAGCACGCCACACCGACATAGGAGTAGCGACTAAGGTCACCAACCGTCCCACTTTGCGAGGGGCAGTCCCTGTATTGGCATACGTGTTCCGAAATAAAGCATTACGGGAAGTGTGCGAAGAGTGTAGGTCATAATGATTTCCGTATTTAATGTAATTGTAGCCTGAATCGGTTATTTCCGTAACTGAAATACCTAAATGTCCCAAGAAACAGAATAAGCTACCAAACTGCCACAACAATAAGCTCATACTTAGGCAAATAAGTGAAGTTCTATGCTATATAGTGACCGTGTAATGCGTGTCGGGCTGTGAAGTCAGATGTGACTCCCTGCACATACAGGTGGTCAATGTAGAAGTCCCACAGAACCACGATAGCAATGTGTGTGTTGAATGAAAGGCGACCGACAAACCCTGTCCCCTGATCCCTGGTAGTCACCCCTGTGCTGTGTGGACAGCCACCTATACGCTGTACAGGGTGACCTACTACCCTCGACAGGTATGACTTTGCATTATGTACCAGTTAGCTGTGGGACATGTCCCTGACAGCAGATATGCATATCCGGGAGGCCCCTGCGAAGGATATCTGTGTCAGATGTCCGTCCCAGTATGGCATCTGTTCTGCAAGCATCTACAAACAATGTTACCCATAACACCGCTGTGTGTGCCTGTACCGCGGAAATGTAGATGTATGACAGGGTGCACCCACGGAATGGCACCATGGGACACCACCTGTGACAGGCAGTTGGTCTGACATGCAGCCAGCAACTATGACCATGTGGGTTGTGTCACATAGACAGTTTACAACACATTCTGTGATGTACATGTTCACATCCCAGCCAATGGTTTCATTAACGCTACCTGAGGGGGTAATGTTATGAAGCCCTTTGCCAGGACGAGGTAGGCTGTATGGACTGCAACACCCCAGCAATGGGCTGGGTGACCGTCCCGAAAATGTCAACCATGTCTTAAAGGCATGAACCGCCCTGAACAAGACAAACCGTGGTGGGATGCGGCATGTATGTCCCCTATGCAGTCATGTATGAACCGCAGTATGATCCCACCCCATGTCTATGCAGATAGGTCTCCTCAGGGTACTGGGACAGTAATAACCAGCCTCAGTGGAGGCATTGGCCCTGTGATGTGGGAATACAGTTGTCATGCGATACAACCTGGGCACCCTACCTGAGGTGAGGCTATAAAGAAATAGCTGTCCTAACTGTGGG
>NC_056733.1:319799048-319856548 GCF_019279795.1 Protopterus annectens
ACATGGCTTTGAATGTTTATTTTCCTGTACATAGCGAATGCATGGATGCATCAGCCGCTGCTAGTGTTCCCCATGAGCTTGTTGTGGGTATGCCGCTGTCATTCACTGCCTGTATGTGTTTGCTACAGTTTTAGCTGTTATCCCTTTGATATGTGCAATGGGGTATATCTGCGGATGTGGGTGACGGAGTCTTGCATTTACACATACCAGATATGCTTGTGTGTGTGCTCCATCCCTGCTTGGGGAGCTGCGGTTACCTGTCTGTTGTTCCGGGAATGTTTGTTTTGTTGATGTCGTCTGCTGTCGGTATCGCCTGCATGTGTGCTTCCTGCACGTATTCCGCCTTCACATCGGTTATATATCTGCGCATGTCCGTCCGTGCCTACCATCCATTGGCACTTTGTCGCTGATAGTTACGGTGATTGTGGTCCTATACTTGGGGCGGACTGTATGCTACCGGTAGCCTCCTATTCGTGTGCCGCTTGCTTACGTCACGGTCGTGGAACACACCGCGGTATTTACCGGACCGTAAGTGTTCACGATCGGTGCCGGGATGGCACATTCGTATTTTCGCCGTACATGCCTGATGCTGTGTAACGTTGCCAACAGACCGTGTGGAGTCTACGTTATGGCCGCCATACCTACGGTCGTGGTTTGTACATGCGTCCTTTGCATCTCCGGTTTGCTATGGCCCTGTGGTACACTTTGGGACATTGGCGCTTTGCATCATTTTACGTCGCCACGTGCATAGCCACTGAGGAGATGCCAGTACTACTTTGTGGGTACTGCTGTACATACGCCTATGGTTCCTGTACTGTATGCCTACGCCTGTTATTACACTCCGCCTGTGACATGTCACCTTCATACACAGTTTACACTGGCACACACATTACACACACACAGCGGAACACACGACAACCTCACCTCACACATACACATATTGCCGCCATGGCTGTCAACCTTCTATTTCCGGAGTGGGAACACACACAGTAGTAATGTGAAACACATGGGCATAATGTGGAACACATAGTAATGGCATAGTGACAACTTCAGCTAAGTAGGTCATAGGTTGATTATGATATGCTGATTTACTTACAGTGAAGAACCTTTACTGACTTACTATGAGTACATTCTATTTACCAGGATGTCATTTATATACATTCCTAACAATGGATGTTTGAGAGACATTTTCAATGTGGAACTTGTAGGTACTGCGAGGAATATGAACTGTTTTACACCCCGAATGAGGTACGTTCCTCATAATGTCGTACACTTCACTGGTATGCTTTCATCTTTCGCACCGACGGTTGAACACAATACCTCGTTGGCGCATCGCGGTGGCGGCGTGTATCTCCGCACTCATGTCCTATGGATATGACACGCACATATGTAGGGTTGCCACCTTTTCAAATGGCCAATGTGGGAAATTTTAGTAGAAACGTCTGATTTTGCATGCCAACACACACCCACGGCCAGTACAAAGGACAGCGATTCACTTTTTTGACGGAATACGGCGATGTAGCATTACAGTTGCTTATTCTGTTTATTATCATATTTAGATGTTTCTTCTACAATATAACTGTTTTGTGCAACTAATAAAGTAATTATGGGAAATGGTTTTGTCCTACAATCTCAGGACATTTGCCATTTTGTCAATGTTTTGCAGGACACAACTGCCCAAAGGTGGACTGTCCCTCACAACGTGGGACAGGTGGTGACCCTACACATATCCCGTTACTGTACCGTGGACTGGTGACCATCCCGACACGCGGATATGTATTGATGCAGGTTAACATTTCCATGGCTGGCGTTACCTGCCCTGCCCACCCTCCAGGATAATCGGGTTGTCGGTCACTATGTTTAATATGTGGTGATTTCGCGTCTTACTTATCTGTGAACTTGCATCCCTGGGTTCCATATTACCCTGTTGTACTTTCTATCTGTGTATGCGTACATATATTTCTACATGTGTACTGATATGTATTTCCGTATCTGTGTATGCACATGCGTACATGTGTGGTCGACTTGCGGCGATAGTGGCAGCATATGGCTACGCCGTGTGCTGTTGAACCGGCGTGCGTTGGCGTGTTGGCGTTCCATGCTCTGCTGGCTATTGGGTGTGCAGGGTTTGGCCGGTGCCTTTGTTGAGTCACACATACGTCCGCACATACGGTACACATTACGGGCGGACATGTTTGTGTGGCGTCCATTTTACTGTGTGTGCAGGTCAGGAGGTGTCAGTCCATGGGGCCTACACTGTCAGAGTATGTGCTATCGTTCCCTCTTTGCCAGCGCCTAGGCATATTGGCTCCGCCTCTGTCTACCTACTGGGGCTGGCTCAGGGTGTCCGTGGCGCCGCACGCCCTGTGCCTGTGCTTGCCCTGGCAGTTGTGGCGGACTTGGTGGCCCTCCGGCATTATGTCCCTGCAGCAGCTGTTTCCGCAGAATCATATTGTGTAGCATACAACATACTATGAATATGTGGGCACTTGTGCCTGGAGAGTACTGCAAGGCTCCACGGATGTATCCAAGCACCGGAACCGTGATTTCAACATCCCGAACACACGCCCTATGATTATTCTCGTTTGTGCGTGTGCCTCATTATGGCGTTCTTGCATGTGTGTGTGTGCATTTCTGATGGGTGTCATCAACCACGGCTCCAGTGCGTAGCCAGCATCCCCCACAAGGTGACCTTGTGTGATGTCCCCACTGGCGAATACCTGGTACAGCTGTGAGGCATGCCAGATATGGGAGTCGTGGTAGCTTCCAGGGCTGCCGGCACACACATCCATGATAATGCCCTGCGCATTGCACACGACCTGGCAATTGATGGAGGGGTATCCCTTGCGGTTTATGTAGCGTCTACCCTGCTCCCAGGTGGTGACTTGATTTCTATGTGCGTACAGTCTATCGCACCCAGGACCTCCCGGTATTGTGCCACACGGTGGAAGCGGCGCATATTGCTAGCCAACTCCTCCTGAGATGTGGGGAACTTTATGTGCTCATGGGCATGTGGTAACATGGCATCCAGGAACTGGTGTAGTACCCTGGATGCTGATGCCTGTGAGATGCCCATTATGTCCCCGGTGGGCCTTTGAAAGGTACCTGTAGCCAGTATTCGCAAGCTCACACATACCTTTGTGTCCACTGGGATGGGCTCCCCTCTGTTGTCTCTTGTTCTCAGGCGCGGCCGGCACAGCTCCACTATTTGCTGTAACGTGTCCCTGTCCACCCTGTAGCGCTCTACTATCTCCAGGTCTCGCAGCCCCTGGTAGGTCACCCTTGGTCTGAACACTCTCCTTCTCCTGTGAGGCCTACGGTTGTTGTCGGCACCACCCTCCGCAACTCCGTCTGTCTCTGCCACATACCTATGCATCACGGCCACGGCGGCACCCAGCATATACATGTTAAAAGTTCCCCGTCTGTTTACACCCTACGGTGCGGCGTTTGGGAAGTCGCGCTGTGTGTTGTGCGCATTCACATTTATTACTGTTGTGCTGTATACCCGGTGAGGTCATTGGGTGTGTCTGTGCGGCCCTATCCATGGATTATTTCCGTGGTTTTATGCTTGCAGCTGCAACGGTACTGCCTGTAGTGTTACATTACAGTTGCCTGCATTGCCTTCGCCTGGCATCTTACATTACTGCATCCTGCAGGCACATGGCATATGATGCATTTTATCTGCAGCCGCAGTTATGCTACCTCTGTACTTGGCTGTGCTATTTCGGTTCTTTGATCTTTGCATTTCTACTACATCCCCTATTATCTTTGCTCTCAAATGCCTCCCCTTTCCCGTTCTGCAGGAGTCTGCATGCAGACTTATCAGCTGACGGCGTGTGCCCTTCCTGCATTGATTGGTGTTAATTGCTCGTTACGGATACATTTACACTGCTTCCGCATTTCCTCGTATTCTCCGCATTACCTTCCTATATCCCTGGTTGTTGACGGTGAGGCCGTCACATGACTGGTTTCGGGAACGTAGTCATCCTCGTGCACATGCATTTGTACGCGCATTCTGTACTGTCAGCATCTATTTCCTAACACGCCAGTCTTGATGTTGTGAGGTGCATTATACAGCCCAGATTTGCTGTCCTCCAGTATCCTTCCGCCTACGGTGGCACTACCCTGTGTGGGTGACATGTATCTGGTGTAGGCCACTCGGTGTAGTACCGCTCGCCGCTTGCTCCATCCTTACGCTGGCGCCGTTTTGCGATTCACTATTATCTGCCTCATTTGCATGGAATTGACTACTAATACCTGGTTACGGCGCGGACACCGCCTCCACTCCTTGACAACCATTGCGCTGGGGTTGCAGCTTTACATACATACTATGGTGTGTGGTGGCTGTGCAGCTGATTTGTGTTCTAATGCTCTTTTCGGACATTATCATATTATTTCATTGCTTTACAACTTCTGTGCACACATCCCGGGGTCTGCTGTTCTTTCTACGCACGTGCCATTTATGTCATTTTTACATTTTGTGCATATTTTCTTTGGACATTCTCGGTGCCTTTCCACATTGGCATATTGCACCTATATGATACCTGACTTTGACAGCCTTCCGTTACTCCTCCGGTATGTTTGGGTAAATGTAAACCGTTTTTTTTGGTTTACATTGCCGCGTCTTACGCTTACGCCTCGCGCCACTGTGGATCGCTATTGCCCTCATTTGCATGGTGCAATACCGCACACAGTGTGTTTTGCATACCTACGCCGGGGGGCGGAGACGGTCCGGCACACGCCGGTAGTGCACGTGGAATTCATTCATACCTGAATCGCTCAGCAGCCATATTTGGCGTTATAACGCCAACGCTATGCGGGCGCCTGGCGCAAGGTTCATGAATCCCGGGGTCTGTCCAGGACCAAGAAAGAGTACATGTCTAATTGGAAGCCATCTCACCTTTGCCTGAACAAGCAAATAAGAGCACTAGTAAAATCCTACAAAGCAAACTTAGAGTCCAAATCATCCATATCTGCTAAAGACAATCATAAGGCTTTCTTCACATATGTCTGCAATCTCAAGGAAAGCACACATATCTGCCCAGAACTGATTGTCAAGGACCAAATATGCAAACCCTGTAGATATAGCCAACCTACTAGCAGACAAGTTTAGTGAAAACTTCACTTCTCTGCCCCCCCCATCAGTAAAACAGGACATACCCAATACCTGTCCCCTCCCCTTGTCTCTAGGGAGCAAGTCATCACTCTCCTCTTAAAGGCAAAAAATACAAACTTCATGGGACCCGATAAGATCCCAGGCTGCATCCTACATGAACTCAGGCAGGAACTTGTAGCACTGCTAGGCACCCTATTCAACCAAAGCCTGAGTACCAGCTTCATCCAAGCGGAGTGGAGGACAGCTACTGTCATCCCTTTGCACAAAGGTGGAGCATCCACTGATCCAGAAAATTATAGACCCATCAGCCTAATTAGCCTGATCTGCAAGGCCATGGAGCAGACTTGCGTGGACCTCATAAATAAGGACATTGACAACCTCCAGACACTTGATTACACACAGTTTGGTTTTGTCAGAGGGGGTCATGTCTGTTAAATTTGGCTGACTTCTTTGAGACAGTAACCAAGGCCATAGATGAGAGGAGGATGGTGCACACCACCTACCTTGACCTGGCCAAGGCCTTTGATACTGTTCCCCACTCAGGTATAATAGATATGCTCTCTCAACTAGGCATCAATCCATATGTTACAAGATGGGTAGCAAACTGGCTCACTGATAGAACACACACCTGGTCAAAATAGGGGAAGCCAGCTCAAGTACTAGATCCATAACAAGCATGTGTACCCCAGAGATCAGTCTTGGGGCCTCTGCTGTTTGGGATATACTTCTTAGAGGTATAGGCTAAATCTAGTGGGCTATGGCTGACCAAGTTTGCAGTTGACTGCAAGCTGCGTGCTGTCATCAGTTCCCCTGGTGATGCGGACATCCTCCAAGAAGGCCTCACCCAAACAAATGACTTGTGCCAGTAACATGGCCTCAAACTGAATGCCAAAAAAATGGATCATCATCCCTTTTGGGGAGAGTGATGTCCCCACAAATTATCACAATGATAATAAGGCACTAAGCAAGCAATCAGTTGTGAGGGACTTGGACACCCAGGTAGATAGCAAACTGACGTTTGACCACCATATTGCTTCCATTGTATGGAAAGCTTTCTACATGGCCCACCTCATTAGTAAGCATATCTTATCCAAGGACAAGGTGGTCATAACATCCCTGTATTCTTCCCTTATAAGACCCATTATTGTGTACAATACCCTTTTTGACATGTACCTCACAAAGCACACACAGCAGCTGGAGAGACCACAGAGGTTCCTCACCGGGAGAATCCAGGGCCTCAAACATCTACCCTACACAGATAGGCTAAAGGCCCTGTCCCTCTACTCATTCTCCTACTGACTCCTCAGAGGTGACCTCTGTCTGGCATACAAAGCAATCTCAGAACCCACCCTTATGGGACTTCTGCATATCAGCAAGTAAAGCTCCACTCAAGTAACCCACACTCGCAACCTCAACCTGGTGTGTGACATCAATAGGACTTTTTGCCAGGACAGATTTGTGTCCCAGAGACTCCCCATTTTGTGAAATAGACTCCCTCTCCATATAAAGCAGAATACCTCATTAAACCTTTTTAAGCACAACCTGGATAACTGGATGGGAACAGAAAATGTACCCCTGGGAATCCACCTGTGTCCCTGCTGGACAGTGGAATAGGGTGCTGACTTGTTGGAACATGGGCTAAATTCTTGGCTTAGCTTATAAGGGCCTCAGGGCCAATAGCTTAGTAACTTCCTATTATACTATGATCCTAAGATAATGCTGATGTAAAGGCTTAGAAATTTTCCTGGGCAGAATGGACTGCTTAGTGAACTATTGCATGGATTCACAATACATAGATCCTGACAGTACGGTCTAATCCAGTTTTATGATTGGATCACCAAAAAAAATGTAGAAAGGTGATGCAGTGAATGAGATCTATTAAGCCTTTAGACTATGTCCAGAATAATATACATTTTGTAAGAAGATCTGAAGAAGGTGGTAAAATGTGTGGTGGGAAGAAAATGGCTTAATAGCACATGACATGAGGTGGTAATAAGATACTCACAGATGGTAAGATGGTGTGCTCCCATAAGGTGAGATTATGATAGGGCATAATCCTGGATTCAGTTACATTGTATTTCCTTTGACTAATACAAAGCATGGAAAACTTGAAAACTCCTGTGGAGACCGCCAAGGCCAGAGGGATAGTTATAGACAGGGGAACAAGAATGATAAAGGAAATTAAAATATGAGATATCTGTTCAAAATTGTGACACTTTCATTTTGACTCTTCTAAGTGTAGGGTACTGCATTTAAAAGCTAAACGTAGAATATAACATTAGAGAAATTACAAAAATTTTGTAGACAGCTTTATCTTAGCTAGCCACTTAGTAGAATTTTCCAGACTATCCCATTCTCCTTCAAGTTATTTCTTGTCTTCCACAGCATGCATCCTATAGCACCCATTCCAACTGCAATGACTGGTCACCTTTTGTGATTTACACTAACACAGCCCATATTTTTATGCATTGTATTAACAGAGTATTTTCTTTCTAACAGCACCATTTAATTAAACATCACTAATATAGACGTTTTCAAAGGGAAAACACAACATTTTCTGTACAGCAATGTTTACAACATATTTTATAAGACATCATTTTAACATTCCATACTAGAATGCTATTTGCAGTATTATTTATACATCATCCTTGGCACATCCTAGGGAAAATTCAAAGACACTATATTATTTAGCACAAGTACCTTTCGTCATGAAAAGAGTCCATCAAAAGCTGACAAAGCTGCTACAGCTGATCAGATTTCAGCTATCAAAGTGTATTGCCTTAGTGCAAGATTGCATCACAATGGAGATTTGAGAATATACCCTACTTCCATTGTAGTGCAGTCTTGAAGTTGGTATATATATATATATATATATGTATATCTATATATATATATATATATATATATATATATATATATATATATATATACGTATATATAATTGGTAGAGGTGTGGTGGGGTTGCAGAAGTGCTTGTCCCCCCCGCCCCATATAAAAACATGTTTTTTTTTTTCTTTTGATACTTTGTGAATCAATGTTTATCTTTATGATGGATAGGAGATGATGATTGTAGGATTGACTAGTTTCCGTTAATATAGACATTTATATATATATATATATATATATATATATATATATATATATATATATATATATAATAACACTAGACAAGCTGAGTCTTCATTATGTAATAACATAACTTAAACTTACTGTAGTGGAAGGCCATAAGTTATATGAAAATGAACAGTAAGCAGATAAAGGGATTCACCTGCATGCCTTCTGAATGCCCATGAGTTTTTACTTTTTACTTTTTAAGTCTTTATGAATACATTTAAGTCAGTAAAGCCAAACTCCACAAGCTGTAGACATGCACTGGGTTTCTAAGGTATAGCCAAACAATCTACTCATGCTGTACTGATTCAGTCATCAAAAAGTCTAAAACATGCTTGCTTGTATGCTGTGTGACTTTGAAAAATCACTTAATCATATGTGGCTGCGTGGCTGCTTTTACAGTTTATGAATGTTTATGGTTAACCAATGCATAAAAGTAGAAATAAAGGACTGATTTCTAAAGCAATGAATACATTAAATTCTGCAGTAAGCTACATGCCCATCATAAAATATTACTTAGAGACCACTAGGTTAATCTTTCTTTACTAGTAGTATAGTGCTTATTATAACCCTGCATCTTGTATTTTCCCCTCCACACTTAATGACAGTTTGCATAGAGATCATAAAAGCAGTTCAAAATACAGTGTAATATCATGATATAAGCAACTCTAAATTATGTTCACTATAGCAACTACAAGAGAAACATGCCTTCATCTACTGTACAACACACACACACACACACACACACACACACACACACACACACACACACACACACACAGAGTCATGCACACACTCGCATACACTCACCAAAAGAAGAAGAAGAAGAAGAAGAAGAAGAAGAAGCACACATAAACAACAATCTATAAATTAATAAAAACAATTAGAGTTAGTTTCATTATGAAACCAGTCAAGGAAGTTGTACAAAGTATTGCAGGTTAATTTACACAGGTTGAACACACAACATCCCATGGATTCAATAAACTCCATGCAGAAATAGTCCTATTACTGCACGGAGTGGTTCATATCTGAGTAGCCACAGCAGCGCACTTTGCATATTCATGAAGGCATGCTGCTGTTTAAGCCACAAGGACATGAACCGTAAACAAGTGCAGAGGGGGTGTTCAAGTAGTGCACGGACATTGAACACGCCCCCTGCACTCAGAAAGGGCTGTACAGCTCAAACATCTAATCATGCTATGGCATACTATTAGAGAATTTCTCTAATATTATGCCAGTATTTCAGTGTCCACAGGCAGTGAAATGAAATAAATGATCATTTCAGTGTCCATGGGCACTGAAGTACATATGGCAGCAGGAAAGCAATGCAGGGGGTATGTGACAGGTTCTGTGACACACACCCTGCATTTTAAAAGTGCTGTATGACATCTTGCAACCTGCTAAAGCAGGAAATGTGTACAAAGGCACAAATAATGGTGGATAAAGCCTTGAAAAGGGACACATATGACATATTGCCCTCACAAACTTAGGAAGGTGATAGAAAACAGGTCATGCATTAGCATGAATTTCTGAAAGATAGAAATCTGAAAATCAAATGTATGCCATAATTTCTGACTGCAGTCCTCAATGACTTGTCAGAACACCACAGTACTCACTATATAACATAATAATATAATAATATATATTTTTTACTAGGCTAAGGAATGTTTAAGTGTAGCTAAGCAGGTATGCGTGTTATGGCCCTCTGCTTGCCATAGCTGAAACATCCCATAGGAGATAAATACAAATATACAGCTGAAATTTCCAAGCTGAGATTGTGTAGTGGTTAGAGTCCTGGCTTTGCATGCAGGCATTCATGGTTTGAGTATAAAGGCAGGCAAAATATTTTTATATGGGAAAGCAGTGTTAAGATTATTTTTGTAAACTTAAATTATGTAGTAACTGTTTTTTGTCAACCAGGCTAGTGTAACTGGTGTAAAATGTAAGTGTGAGTGCATATAACATGTCAAACCCCCCATGTATACACAAGTGTCCCATACAGTATTGTCACACCCCTTGCCAATGTAAGGAAAGCACATAGAGAGATATCATGTTAAGTAACTCATATACACTTAAAAATTAAGTCAGTATTCTAATATATTTAAAAAAATTAAAAGTGAGCAATGGTTATCAATGCTTAGCTATGCTTAGTAGGTGTAACTATTGCTAAGACATGAATGCTAAGCAGCAGGTAACTCAGCAAAGTGGATTTGCACAATGCTTAGTGGAGCTTAACCTTTTCAAAATGGTCCAATGACAATAAAGGGTGGGAATATCGCACTATTTAAATGGTGTAGGTGGGAATACAGCCAAAATCTTTTATAGTTCATCTGTGCAGATATAATGGCTGGCGTAGAAGAGGGAGTTTTTAAGTGTTTTTCAACTGTTTAACTGTTAAGGGCTGCACACTCAAGTGTGATAGCCATTTTTCTGCTTTAAAACTGCTTGGATTCCTGTATCTGCTTTAACTTTTGAAAAAAAAGTCCTATCTGTCTATTTGTTTCTCACCTTTCTAGAACCAGTAGTGTCCGGTTTTCAGATTTTGTTGAATTCTGGGCTATTTGTAAATTTTTGTGTTGCCCTGACCTTTCTAAGATAGAGGGAAGTTTCTCTTTTCATTAGTGAAATTGGTGAGCTTTGAGCAGCCTATCTGTCGCTGGAGGAGTGGTTTCAGCTCAGAATCTGCAGTTTTATTGGCCATTTTGGGCTATTTCTATCCCTTTCATCTTTCTGTTTAAAAACCCATGTTTGTGCATTTTTTGCACTTGTATTACCACAGCAAGAGCCTGCCTGAGTGTTCTGCAGAGTCCTACAGCAGCAGAGAGAAAAAGGAAGACTTTGAGTAGATTAAGTACCTCTGTTTTGCTTTTTATTACTTATTTTTGCTAGCTGCATTATTCCAATCATTTTTTATTAACCTTGCTACTTATTTGAACTGTTTTTTTTTTTTTCAATTTTTATACTGTTTGCAATTTAAATTATCATTTTTAAGTGTTTTTCAACAGTTTAACTGTTAAGGGCTACACACTCAAGCGCAACGACCATTTTTCTGCTTTAAAAGTGTTTGTATTCCTATACCTGCTTTACCATTTGAAAAAAAAAAAAAAAACAAAACAAAAAAAATCCTATCTCTCTATTCATTTCCCACCTTTCTAGAACCAGTAGAGTCCGGTTTTCAGATTTAGCTGAATTCTGGGCTGTTTGTAAGTTTATGTGTTACACACACCATTCTAAGATAGAGGAAAGCTTCTGTGTTCATCAGTGAGAGTAGTGAGGTTTGAATAGCCTATCTGTCACTGGAGGAGTGGTTGAAGCTCAGAATCTGTAGTTGTATTGGCCATTTTGGGCTATTTCTATAATATAAAAGAGAATAAGTATAAAGATAAAATCCACCACAACTGAAAGGCCGCAGTTAGCAAAAAACTGAACTATAATGAAACATAAACTCCGGACTCTGCACGACTTATAATAAAACAAAGAATTTATTAGTGGTAAGCGCTTTCGCGTACTCCTGTACGCTTCATCAGACCATAAAACAATGCTATGAAACAAGCTATTATATACTCAGGGTTTTCCTATAATCAATTAATTAAAATAATCAGTTTAAATCAATTATTTAAATAACACTAATTGAATTTTAAAAACCTTGGTTAGAGCAGTTCACTTAGAACATTGTATAAACTTGATTCTAAAAAGTTCATTGTTACTAAGTTACAAAAACATCAGTAAAAAAATCAGTAAAAAAATATATATATATAGTTTCTAGTCATGGACTATATGGACTATCTGGACTATCCAGATCTCCTCTGGCTTAGAATAACATTAAAGGCATGTAAATATAATAGATACATATCAATTTTCTAAAAGCTTCAACTATAAATCATTTGTTAAATTTATGAAAGAAAGGGAAAATGGAGGAGGGGGGAAAGCGGGGGGGGGAGAGGGAAGTGGGGAGGAGGTGGGAAGCTAGAGAGAGAACAGACTTCCTGATCTAAATGAATGAGACTATGTAAAAATATAAACATATAAAAGTGTAAATACATGATCTAAATATTAAAAAGTATAAATATATTTATAAATATAAATACAATAATAACCAATTCATTGGAAAGCATGTAACAATCATTTAAATGTTTTCAGGAGCATTTCAGAATCTAATCTGCTCTAAAAATTCTGTATGTAGAATTGTTAAAAACTCTTCTAAGATGCATTTCTTGTACTTTAATACATTCTATCACTATAAGGCTTTAAAGGTCTAAAAGGTCTAAAACAACTGAGAAGGTAAAAATATGTGAGCTAGCAGAATATCTGTTTGAATAAAAGTCACTAGCAATTGTACGTTTTCTGACAAATACAATACCAATATTTAGACCTTACACTAAGTAGAATAAAACTCTAAAAAATGAAACAGAAATATGTAAACTAACTGCATAATTTTAAACTAACAATATAAGTCTCTAAGGCATGCTACCTTCGTGCATTAAGATGGGGTTTAATAGAGACATAGAGGTTCAGGCCTGGAAAATGATGCCCTCTTAATCTGAAAATCCATTTCAATTCTTTAAGTTCCAATAAGTTGATGTAATCACCTCCTCTAAAACTAGGTTCAACTATTTCTAGTACTCTAAAAACAAAAGAATGTCCCGGGCAGTTCAGTACATGCTTCGCTAAGGCATTTAACTCATTCTGTTTTTTAATGTCATAGGTGTGATTATACACCCTGTTTTTAAGCTTTCGTTTAGTCAGGCCGACATAAAAAGCTGGACATTTTGCACAAGTCGCCAAATAAATCAGACCTGAACTCTCACAAGTTGCTGAAAATCTTGGTTTAAAAACGTAGTTGATTTCTGGGTGTATAAAGATTTGGTCATTTGTAATGAATTTACAATAACTGCATCTATGACAAGGATAAGTGCCTGCGTTCTCTGTAAGAACTTGCTCCTTTCTGCCAGGTCTGTCACATAACATTCTCTTGAGGTTTTGATTACTCCTATAGACAAAATGGGGAGTTGCACCTACCAATTGTTGTGTAAAAGGGTCAGAAACTAGCACCTTCCAATTATTATTTATAATTCTCCTAATGTTCATACTGTCATTTGTGTATGTAGTCATAAAACTCAACGTTTTTCTGTGACTAGTTGGATTCATGTACTTAACCCGACAGGTGGACTTATGTTTATGTTTCATTATGTTTCATTTTTTTCATTTATGTTTCATTATAAAAGAGAATAACATAGAAAAGTTCACTGAAAAATGTCCATTGCAAGAAAAGGAAGCTGCAAACAGTAAATGTGTTATATCCTTCAGAGCTGACGCTGATAAGATGCCTGTTGTTATATTTTTCTTTAACCACAAGTGAGGTGAATGAAGGCTGAGGGTTCTTGTTATAATTAGTTATTTAATTGTATAACTAGTTAAGCACAGCTAGGATTGGGCACAATTTGTCATGTGTTGTTTTTACATTAGTATTTTAGTGTGTGCTTCTACATTCATTGTATTTTCTTGTCTGAAGAAGTCCGGACTGTGGCTGGACGAAAAGTGTGTGTCATTAAATAAGCAGCTTAACACATTTACTGTTTGCAGCTTCCTTTTCTTGCACTGGAAGTTTTTCAGTGAGTTTTGGTAGTTTGAAGAGTTTTTATTGTTTAACATAGAAAATTTTTTAACATTGTGGTTGCTAGAAATTTTGGCACTTACTGAAGCACTTTCCTATGGTATTGAAAGGGCACACAAGTTCATGGCATCATCTAAAAACAGCAAAACTAGTTCTACTAAATCTGTGATTGTTAAATTCCTTCCATCTCATGATAAGGAAATAGTACTGAAAACTGTCTGAGGAAAATCACCAATTAAGGTAAAAGACAATATAGTAGGCTTTGATAATGATTACTCACCAGCAGTATCTCCACAATGAAAGTCTTTTTGACCTTAATAAAAGAACATAAAAAAAAAACAAATAAAATCTCACTTATTATTTCCAGCAAGGTTAAAAATCTTTCACCAGAATGCAAGTAGAATTTTTGAGGACTTAGACACAGCTCTTTCTTTTGTTAAAACATATAAACTTCTGGACAAACCTGAAGACATGGAGTGGACTACAGCTAGTCTAAGGAGGTTACCAGAAAATGGAACATGGAAAACCTTTGAACAAAAGAAGAAACTTAGAAAATAACTAACATCAAATGCATATTTTTTTTATTTGCCTACTTTCTACATGTATGTGACCCAAAACGTCCGGGAAGATGAAACTGGATCAACAGGTAAGATCTGTAAACTTTTTTGTTCACAAAGAATTTATTACTGCCTTCTATAGTGCTTTTGGTGATGGTATAGTTTTATATTTAGTTACTGCATTTCACATTAAATGATTAATAGTACTTTTTCGCATACTGTAAGTAGTTAAATAAAACTGTTTGTTGAATGTTGTATTTGTGATAAAGATTAGTAGTTTATTTTAATTGATTTTAGTAATATTGGTTTATTTTCTCATAGTATATGTAGTTAAATAAAAATGATTGGTAGAATGTTGTGTTTATGATAATGATTACTTGTTGCTTTAACTATATTACTTAGTGCTTATAGATCTGATGCCTCTTCTTTGCTTCATTACACAATCCAGTTTGTGAATAGTAAATGTAGCCCTTTGTGGAGAGTTTGATGAGATGTTGAGATGGTTATGTTATGTAGTGCTGAGGTTGGTTGTCTTATTCTGGTGTTTAATATTACTAATAGTTTTATTTCTTTGGTGTTTTAATGTGGTCTGTATGCTTCTGTGTACCCCTTTGACGGTTTATGGTTATGCTTATATTACATTACTTGAATGATAAATAATGTTTTTTTGTGGCATGATTTCATTAATTCTAAAATCTTTGCTTTACTTGTGGTTGTTTTTGTAATCTTTAGATGTTGCTATGGCAACACTCGATTTTGGGACAGCTTTGCTGTAATTTTTTCAGTCAACAGCAATACAGCAGGCTCGAGCCTGTAATTTAAAGCTAAATGAGTTTACATTCACAGTTTCCCACTGAAAATGTTAAAAGTTGTCTCCAGAGCTCGAGAATAACTCCACGAGATGCCTGTTGAGCCGAGGTGTCTGTTTTTCGCATCATCATGCTGTGTACCAGGGCTAAATGATTTATGTTCTTTGTCTTGTGTTTTAAAACTGAAGAGTCTGCAGAGGTAATTGAACATTTCTTCTGTACATTTGTTGTTTGTTTACATCACTGAACCTTAGTTAAAATACTTACATTCTCTGTATTTTTTTGTATTATATTAGTTAACTGACAGGTTGGGTAATAGGGGATATATGATTTTACTAGTGGTTAGTTCTTTTAAATGAATTGCTCTTTTAAATGAATTGCTCATTTTGCAGATTAATTATTTAGTACAGCTTTTAAACAAAGTTTTTTATATCATTTTCTTAAAATCAGGCCATCCTCAGTGTGCATGTTTATTCTTGGTCAGTTTTATTCATGCTTGCTTATTTATTCAAGCTTATTTATTTAGTATTTGTATTTATATTGAAATGTTTTTAAATATCTGTACTTTTGCTTTTAGAAGCTAATTGATGTTTAGCATGTGACATTTTAAGCAGCTACGCTTTAAATAGCTGCATTTTACATTAGTTCTGTTTGTCTGATGAAGTCTTGCTCATAGAAGCAAGACAAAAGCGCCTACACAACTTGTTTTTAGGAATTAAAACTTGTCTCAGTGGATTATAACTTCCCTCAGTGGATTACACATTGTTCCTTGGATTTGTTTTGCCACCTGTGGTTGTTTTTCAACATTTTGATCATATAGTACAACTTTCTAAGGGACATATAATATTAGTTGGTGATTTTAATTGTATTTTAGACAATAAAGAGTCAACATCACATAATAAAAGACGAATTATAGCTTCAGCCAAATTGTTGAATGATTTTTTAGAAACGTATTTCTTGAAAGATATATATGTATATATATATATATATATATATATATATATAAAAATAAATAAATATATATATATATATATATATATATATAAATATATATATATATATATATATATATATATATATATATATATATATATATATATATATATATATATATATACACACCTTTGCTGATTCTGATTCATTAGCTTATACTTTTTTTTTTCAAATAAACATAATACACATTCAAAGATAGAGTTTTGCTTTCTAATGATTTAGTAGATGTTTTAATTAATACTAAGGTAATTGCATGTCCATTATCCGATTACAAGTCAATAAGTTTTGAATTTGTGTTACCCCACTCCATAATGTTCAAATAAGTAGAATACCTGCCTATATAACTAAACTGAAAGATTTTTAATGATTTTATAGCATCAGAAATCCAGAATTTTATTGAAGAAACAATATAAATAATTTTTCTGAGATCTTTGCTTGGGATGTCTTAAAAGCCTACCTCTATCGCAGAATTATAAATTGGTATAACAAAAAAAGGAAAAGTTGGGATGAGCAATTAATAGAAATACAAAATAAGATAGCTTCTCTGAAACTTATCCAAGAAAAAGACACTAATAAAAATAATATTAAAAAATAAATAAACTCCTTGAATACTAAGCATACGAAAATACTGAATCATAAAACAATGATTATTTTAGAAAAATGGAAAGTCTTAAAATTCTCCACCAATCTTAGATCACTGAGTTTATTGGCTAATAAAACTAAAAGAATAAACAAATTTAATCATATAAATGAAATATTCTCCCCTAAAAAGAAAAAGACAGTCTCAGGTATACAGAATATCTTAACTGAATTTAGATATTTTTTTACAAACATTAACCAACAGTCCAAGATAATAGATTCTAACCAAAAAATCTAATCTTTTATTAACAAATATACAAAAAAAAGATTTACTAGTGAACAAGTTACTATTATTGACAGACTCATCTCCTTCAAAGATGTCCAATCCCAGATTACTAAATTAAAACCTAATAAAACACCGGGAAATGATGGCGTCATCCCTTAGGTTTATAAATTATTACCAGCTGATGCCTTAAAACTGCTTCATAAAGTTTACAATACTTCCCAAAATGATGATCTAATACCTCCATCATGGAAATATACTTTTATCTCCTCAATCCTCAAAACTGATAAGGACCCTGTTAAATGTTCATCTTATAGGCCTATTTCTTTATTAAACATTGATTACAAAATGTTTATGTCAATTTATACAGACAGACTTAAATTTTTTTGCCCACGTTAGTCGAAGATCAAACAAGATTTATAGTAAACAGAAATTCTTATGACAATATCAAACTAATTCTGTCCTTAATTGAATCAGTTAAATATTTAAAAAACAGCTTAACATTAATCAGTCTTGACATAAACTGTGCTTTCAATTCAGTTAATTGGGACTATTTATTTTTACTTTTGGAAGAACTAAACTTCTCTAATAGTTTCATAAATATAATTACAAGTTTAAATCAAGGTAGCCAAGCATACATTAAAATAGGTACAAATATATCCCAAAATATACCAATAATCAAAGGAACAAAGCAAGGGTGTCCTTTTTCTCCTCTACTATTTACATTGATTATGGAACCTTGGGCTAATTTGATAAGATATGATGAAAACATTGAAGGTTATAGCTTGAGTTCTAATTATGTTTCCAAATTACAAATGTTTGCGGATGACATACTCATTACTCTAGGAGGCAATAATGCATCTATTCACATTCTTTTTAAAGATGTTGAATATTTTCAAAAAAAGTCAGGTTTAACTGTTAATAACACCAAAACAAAAATCTTGACAACTGGCCCTAAAAAGCTGGAATTACTGGATTTTATTAAAAATATCAAGTACAGACTAATTAACTACTTTACCTAGGCATTGTAATTACTAGCAACATAAAATATATCATTCAAATCATAGTAATTAAAATCACTGAAAAGTAATTATATATGTATGTAAAACTATCATGACATTAATTTGTATAGTAAAAACATTTTAAACTGATAGATTCATTTAACCCAGGTGCATGATCTGCACTGAGGCACAACTGCCAAAAAGCTTCTTTGCATTCCAGTTTGTTATTGTTATCACCTTCAAAAATCACATTATCAACCTTGTCTAGGACAAAAAATGTAAGCTTTTTAAATTCAGAACATACAATTGCATGTCTATCTAATGCATTAGATACATCTCTCTTTTTTATAGCTAAATTGTGTTCATATATCCTGCGTTTTAAACAATGTATAGTTTTTCAATATAATAACTTTCGCAGGACATACAGGTAGCAATATAGACTATGTATTCACTACTACAAGTGAAATAGTTATTAGCCCAAAATGTTTTGTTTATGTGACTTAAAGTCACAAAGGAGGAATTGCTAATAAATCTACCTTGTTTACAATTTTTGTATGCATATGTACTTTTTTTGGTGTATCCTCCCACTACTGTAGTCCCTGTAGTGTTTTTCCCAGACTCTAACATGTTTTTAATGCTAGTAACTTTCTTGTAAGTAAATTTAGGTTTCATACCTATTGTTGTTACAAGTTCTTTGTTTCCCAACAAAACTTTCCAATTATTTTCAATAATATCTTTTATGTACCACATCTCAGTAACTATAGGTATAGGGAAAGCACTATAATAAGTCACAATTCTGTTGTCCGCTATATCAGATGTATCAGTGACTGTTGGACCTACCGTTACATCTGTAGATTTTAATAAAGGTGATGCAACCCCCTTTCTTAGACACATTACCTCTTCTTCTATCTGTTGTAACCATTCCTATAGTTACTGTGATATGGTACATAAAAGATATTATTGAAAATAATTGTAAAGTTTTGTTGGGAAGAACTTGTAACAACAATAGGTATGAAACCTAAATTTACTTACAAGAAAGTTACTAGCATTAAAAACATGTTAGAGTCTGGGAAAATCACTACAGGGACTACAGCAGTGAGAGGACACACCAAAAAAGGAGCATATGCATGCAAAAATTGTAAACATTGTAGATTTATTAGCAATTCCTCCTTTGTGACTTTAAGTCACATAAACAAAACATTTTGGGCTAATAATTATTTCACTTGTAGTAGTGAATACATAGTCTATATTGCTACCTGTGTGTCCTGCGAAAGTTATTATATTGGAAAAAACTATACGTTGTTTAAAATGCAGGATATACGAACACAATCTAGCTTTAAAAAAAGAAAGATGTATCTAATGCATTAGCTAGACATGCAATTGTATGTTCTGAATTTAAAAAGTTTAATTTTTTTGTCCTAGACAAGGTTGATAATGTAATTTTTGAAGGTAATAACAATAACAAACTGGAATACAAAGAAGCTTTTTGGCAGTTGTGCCTCGGTTCAGATCATGCACCTTGGTTAAATGAATCTATCAATTTAAAATGTTTTTTACTATACAAATGAATGTCATGATATTTTTACATAGATATATAATTAATTTTCAGAGATTTTAATTACTATTATATGATGTCATTTCATATCATTCAAATCAATTACAATAAAAGTTTATTCGCAATAGGAAATCTCATTAAAATGGAATAAAATCCAATTTTCTATGGATGAACTTTTAATTATTAAAATGATTCTATTACCTAAAATTATTTATATTATCCAATCAATCTCTCTACCTCCTCCTAGTTCTTTAATTGAGAAATGTAATTCTATGATACATAATTTTTTATGGTTCCCTATAAGACCTTGAATAACCTTATCTTATCAGATGAAAAATTGGGAAAATGGGGGTATAGCTTTGCCTAATTTGGAAATCTACTCAATTTCTGCAATGGCTAAATTTATTTCTCTTCTTATAGATATTAAATACACTGCTAAATGGAAGAACATTCTAGAAATATTAATGAGTGATGCAATAAAGAATAATAAACACAGAAATTAAAATTGTTTAATAACTCCTTTATCTGGATCTTAAAAGATAATGTTTCCACTTATTATTCTCAGAATTTTAAAACAAATTATATAATTCTTATTTTGAGATCATTTAGAAACTATTTATATAAGTTTAACTTGTATAAAGATTGGCTATTTATCCTATTCTCTATAGCCTACATGCAAGGTGCTATATTTTCTTCTGATTTTATGAAAATGTATTATTTTCAACAAAAAAAATACATTTTTTGTCACAAATGATATCTAATAATGACTTGAAATCCATTAACTTACTAAAGAATGAACATAATATTGACACAACAACCTAGTTGGACCAACTCAAAAGTAGAAAATATGTATCTAATAAACTTGACTCTATGACTTTATCAACTAAAAGCTCAGTTCCTAAATTAATTCAGTATATGGTGCTGTCTATAAATCATAATTCACCAGGTAAAAACATTTTATCCCACTTATATAAGGCAATTAATCTAGATCTAGAAAAAGTATCAGATAAGTATTGGAACTATTTCTCCTTAATTAATAATCATCCCCCAACAGAGAAAGACAAAACACATATATTGCAATCTGCTAGTGTAACCACTTCTTCACTAAGATGGAAAATTTTCACATGGGCATATTTGCATAGATCTTTTATAACCCCATTCTCTTTAACCAAATTTAATAAGAACAATTTTAACTGCTGGAGGTGTAATAATGCAGTTAACGCTGATTGGGTCCATATGGTATTTGACTGTAAAGAATTAAATAATTTCTGGAAAGACATCAATTACTTTTTACAAGCAATTTTCACAGATAATTTTTTACTCTCAAAATCTTTAGTTTTAACACTCCTGTTCCTAATTGTATTAGAGAAACTAATCAGTCACTGCTCTGGTCCATTTTATCAGTAGTCAGGAAAATGGTTAAAAGAAACTGGAAGTCTAAATCTTCAGTAAATGAATTCAAAAATCTACTCTTTGAAGTATGTAATTTAGAGATATTGACCAAAAGAGCAAGATCCTCGAGGAATACTATTGCAAATAACATGTGGAAGAAAGTTTATGATTTGTTAGATAAATAATTTAATAGTAATGTATCTATATTTATAACGATTTTAATTTGCTAATATGTATTTGTGGAAAGTGTCATTGTATATAATTTAAATGTGTTTATTTTTTTCTTCATTGTCATTAGTAAGCATATTCAAAAATGTACATATCTCAAGATAATGTTTGTCATACCTATTTCAATTCTATAAAGCTGTTTTAAAAAAGTGTTTGTAGTCCTGTATCTGCTTTAACTTTTGAAAAAATAAAACAAAAAACAAAAAAAAAAATTCTATCTCTTTATTCATTTCCCACTTTTCTAGAACAAGTATAGGATGGTTTTCAGATTTTTGCTGAATTCTAGGCTGTTTGTAAGTTTCTGTGTTGCCCAGACCTTTCTAAGATAGAGGGAAGCTTATCTGCTCTTCAGTGAGAGTGGTGAGCTTTGAACAGCCTATCTGTTGCTGGAGGAGTGGTTTCAGCTTATAATCTATAGTTTTATTGGCCATTTTGGGCTATTTCTATCCTTTTCATCTTTCTGTTTAAAAACCTGTGTTTGTGCATTTTTTTGTGCTTGTATTACCTCAGCAAGAGCCTGCCAGGGTGTCCTGCAGAGTCCTACAGCAACAGAGAGAGAAAAGGGAGACTTTGAGTGGATTAAGTACCTCTGTTTTGCTTTTTATTGCTTATTTTTGCTACCAGCATTATTCCAACCATTTTATTAACCTTGCTACTTATTTGAACTGTTTTTTGAATTCTTACACTTTTTGCTCTTTAATTGATTGTTTTTAAGTGTTTTTCAACTGGCTACACACTCAAATGTGATAGCCATTTTTTTCTGCTTTAAAGGTGGTTGTATTACTGTATCTGCTTTAACTTTTGAAAAAAACAAAACAAAACAAAAATAAATCCTATCTCTCTGTTCATTTCCCACCTTTCTAGAACCAGTAGAGTCTGGTTTTCGGATTTAGCTGAATTCTGGGCTGTTTGTAAGTTTCTGTGTTGCCCAGACCTTTCTAAGACAGAGGGAAGTTTCTCTGTTCATCAATGAGAGTGGTGAGCTTTGAACAGCCTATCTGTCACTGGAGAAGTAGTTTCAGCTCAGAATCTGTAGTCTTATTGGCCATTTTGGGCTATTTCTATCCCTTTCATATTTCTGTTCAAAAACCTGTGTTTGCACTTTTTTGTGCTTGTATTACCTCAGCAGCAGCCCACCTGGGTGTCCTGCAGAGTCCTACAGCAGCAGGGAGAGAAAAGGGAGACTTTGAGTGGATTAAGTACCTCTGTTTTGCCTTTTATTGCTTATTGTTGCTAACTGCATTATTCTGACCATTTTCTACTAATCTTGCTACTTATTTGAACTGTTTTTTGAATTCTTATACTTTTTGCACTTCAATTGATTTTTTAAGTGTTTTTCAACTGGCCACACATTCAAGTGTGATAGCCATTTTTCTGCTTTAAAAGTGTTTGTATTCCTTTATCTCCTTTAACTTTTGAAAAAAAAATATCTCTCCATTCATTTCCCACCTTTCTAGAACCAGTAGAGTCCAGTTTTCAGATTTTGCTGAATTCTGAGCTTTTTGTAAGTTTGTGTGTTGCCCAGACCTTTCTAAGATAGAGGGAAGCTTCTCTGCAAATCAGTGAGAGTGGTGAGTTTTGAAAAGCCTATTCAAAATATGTTGTTTATTTGCCATTTTGGGCTATTTCTATCCCTTTCAACTTTCTGTTTAAAACCCCATGTTAACGCATTGTGCAGCAATGTTTAACTATGGTTAAACTATTCCCGGTGCCAGAAAGTCTGCTCTTCAGATTTTCCCTTAGAACTAGCCAGTTTTCTAGTTTTAGCACTCAAAACTGTTTCTGTTCCCTTAGAACTAGCCAGTTTTCTTGTTTTAATGCTCAAAACTGTTTCTTTCTTCTCAGCACTGCCCAAATTCCATTGCATGCACTAAATAATATACATATTACTGCAGCACTCAACTTTCTTCACTTATCAAGAAGAAATCAGTGCTTAGTACTTAAATTAATAAGCACTAACCAGGCATGTCTAAGGGTCAGCTCCCGGTGTTTTCCGCTGTCCACCTGATGTATCTGGGCATCTTGGGGCAATGTAGCAATTGCCTCATGTACAGTGACATCCCTCTCCTTCTACCACTCAACACTACAACCTGTGAGAGATGCACTTATATAGCCAAAATGGAAGCCAAGCTCTCTGCAGCCAAGACTGGACTAGACAGTCACGAGGAGAAGGTAAACACCACACCGCACTCAACACATAGTCCATCAAAACCTGCACCACCCAAACCTAGACATAGTAACACAAAACACACACCTAGATCTGCGGAGACTCTCAATAAAAATCTGCCCAAACAACAGAGACCTCTAAAGCTGAAATGCAAGCAACCACTCCCCACCCACAATGCTACCTGAACAACACATAGCCCACAAAATCAGTGTACCTGTCAACCTCAGACCATAAGGCAAAACAATGTACCCAGCACACTATTCATTGGTGACTCTATAGTCAGGCACACTGACATCCCTCTCACCAGGCTAAGCAAGGAAAATGTTACTGTCAGCTGCCTATTGGTTGCCAGGATCAACCATATTACCCACGCACTCAGGTCACTCCACAACATGTACAAATATGACTCTGTCATTGTCCATGTTGGAGTGAATGACCTGAGACATACCTCCCTGGACTACATGAAAAGAGACATGGAGGAGTTCTCTGACCATGTGGCTCAGACAGGTATGACACTAGCCCTGAGTAGCATCCTGCCATCACCCAGAATGATACCACAGTACAAGGAAAAAAATGATTGACTTCAACAATTGGCTAAGCTTCTGGTGTTATTCCAAGGGGATCCAGTATCTGTCTGACTGAGACGACATTATTGGCAGGCCGCAATGCTTTGCCAGAGATAGCCTACACCTGTCACATCTAGGATTCTGATAGTGGATAAGGCTCTTGCCGACCCTATAGTGTCTTTTTTAGGCAAGGCTCAAACATCAAACACACCACCATAGTAGATACAAACAAGCAAAATCTAAGGGTAATGCTATTCAATGCTAGAAGTCTAAACCTCAAAAGCTCTCATTCGAGGCACTCCTTTATGATGGAGAACATCGACATCTGTGCAGTGACAGAGACCTTGTTTAAGGCTCCAGGGAGCACCCCTGAATTACCAGGCTACAATTCTTACCACAGCTTTCGGCCACCTAACCTGGACCAAAATGCTAAAGGAGGCGGAGTGTCCATATTCATAAAGGATATCCACACCTCCAGGCTAGTTGTTCAACATAATGCATCTGAAATTATCCAAGTACAATTAACACTGGGCAAGACTGCAATTCAGGTTGTAGCCTAATATTGGGAGATTTCAACTATCCCACCATCAGTTGGGAAAACTACTCATGTACTTACTCATCTTCCCAACGTTTTCTGGAATTCATCAATTCCAGCACCTTAGTTCAGCTTGTCCATACCCCTACCAAGGGCAGCAACATCCTGGACCTGGTCATTACCAATATGGGTAACAGATGCTCCATGCCAGAGGTCAACTCCTCGCTGGTCAATTCCAACCACAAGCTAATCATCCTAGACAACAATATCCCACTCCCACCCTCATTAAGGAAACCATAGTAAAAATTTTTTCCATAGCCAACTTCATGCTTCTTAAGTCAGAAGTGGCCATCTTCATGTCACCAACACATTTGGAAAATAGATACACGACTGCTGAATTATATACAAAGGCACTGTATAAGCACATACACCGGTGCATGGACCGTGCCATCCCACAAGAGAACCAAGATGCTATCCTCCAAAAAAAGGAAGCCAATCTTCTGGTCCCCTGCCATAAACAAACTCTACAACAGAAAGAAGAAACTGTTGTAAAAAAGAATCAAATCCCATGATTGCAGGAGCTCCCTGGTCAGCCTCAGCAAGAAGGTGAGATCCCTCATAAAATCCTCCAAAGCTAGTTACAAAAATAAAATCACCATGGATTGTAAAGACAACTGCAAAGCTTTCTACAGCTATGTCAAGAATCTCAATGGCAACACTCAGATCTGCTTGGAACTACAGCACAATGGCACTACATTGACCGAACCAACTGATATTGCCAACATCCTGGCAGACAGGTTCAGGCAAACTGTACCCCCCTCACCCCCCAAAAGGCCCATCTCCATACCAGAAGACTGTAAAGCCGCTGTAATCATGGACGCACAGATAAAGATCGCACTCTCCAAAGCCAAAAACACAGCATCCATGGGACTGGACAACATCTCAGGTTGCGTTCTGCATGAATTACAAAATGAACTGGCACCCCACCTAAGTACCATGTTCAACCATAGCCTCATGTCAGGCTTTGTGCCTATGGAATGGTGCACAGTGACTGCTATCTTGCTCCATAAAGGGGGTGCCACCACTGACCCTGGGAACTACCGCCCCATTAGCCTGATGAGCCTGGTTTGCAAGGCCATGAAACACATCATCCTGGAGCTTATAAACAAAGACATAGGTGATCTCCAAACTTTGGACTCCAATCATTTTGGGTTTGTAAAATGTAGATTATGCCTCCTAAACCTGACGTCTTTGAAGCAGTCACCAGAGCCGTAGACGAGGGTAAGGTGATGCACACAGCCTATCTTGACCTTGCCAAGGCTTTCAACATCACCACCCATTCTGGTATTGTAGATAAACTCACTAGACTAAGCATAAATCCATATGTCATAAAGATGGGTGGCAACTGGCTCACTGACAGAACCCAAACAGTGAAAGTTGCCAACTCCAAATCCGACTTCAGACCAGTGACAAGTGAAGTACCACAGGGTTCAGTCCTGGGTCCTCTCCTGTTCAGTATCTACTTCTCTGAAGTCTAGGCTAATACAGCTGGTCTCTGGCTAATGTAATTCACAGATGACTGCAAGCAAGCAGCCATAACAGATTTATCTAAGGATGTGGACATTGTACAAAGAGGCCTCACTGAGACTGATGCTTGGTGTCAAAGTCATGGCCTAAAGCTCAATGCCAAGAAGTGCATTGTCATTCCCTTTGGGTAATACACTATACCCATGAACTACCACGTAGGCGGTAGCCTACTAAACACTGAAAGGGTGATAAGAGACCTTGGGACACAGGTGGACAGTAGTCTCTCCTTTGATAATCATGTCACCACAGTAGTCAAGAAATCCTTCTACATGGCACACCACACCACAAAGGGGTTCTCCTCCAGAAAAAGAGAAGTCATTGTTTCTCTCTACTCATCCCTCATCAGACTCATTATAGAGTACAGTGCCCCATTTGGCATGTACCTTGCAAGACATCTGCAACAACGAGAAAGGCCATAGAAATACCTCACTAGGAAGATTACCAGCCTCAAACAGATGCCATACACAGACCATCTCAAAAAACTCCAGCTCTACTCCGTCACATATTGCCTACTCAGAGGTGACCGCTGCTTAACATACAAAGCCATGTCTAACCCAGATCTTAAGGAAATGCTACACTTAATGAAATCCCAATTTGTCCAAGCCATATGCTCTAGGGACCTAAACCTTGTCACCACAATAAACAGAACATGCTGGAGACATAGATTCCTGTCCCAGAGACTACCCATGCTCTGGAACAGGCTACCCATTCATGTCAATCGGAGCTTCTCATTAGCCCTCTTTAAGAGAAATCTTGACAATTAGATGGGAAACAGGAAATTCACCCTGGGGATCACTGCTGTGGTGCTGCTCAACAGGAGCACAGGAAAATACTTTTCTTGGGTGGAGAAAGCCAGGGAACCTCATTTGGCTAGGCTTATATAGGCCCTATGGCCAATAGCCTAGTACATACCTTTGAACCTATGAACCTATGAGTGCACTTTTGGGCAGAACGCTGGAGCATGCAGGAGTCCAGGGTCATGGCTGGACTTCTAGTAAAATAACATGAAGAAAGACTACTGCAGGGCCAGTACCAGGGCTACCAATACAAATTGGAGGCCTGGGACCATCTCGTACATGACCTCACCAGTGCTACTGTCCTCCCCCAGACTGGTGAGCAAATATGGCACCACTATGATGACCTAAAACATAGGAAGGAGGTGCTCTTGGACCAGTGGATCCAAGATGGATGGGACCAGAATGCTGCACTAGTGCATAAGTATCACTAGCAAGTAGTTTGTAGCAAATACTAGAATGAGAATGTGATAAACAGATATGCATAATGAGTGTTTTTCTCACCTACAGCTGTGGCAGAGAAGGCTATGAATGTTGAAGCCCATGGTGACAGACTGCTGAGGTTGCGCCAACCAGCGGGTGAGTACAAATCTATTTTTCAGTATATTGTTCAACTAGCTAAGAAGGAGTACATTGCTTATGGCAAGTAGGTATACTGTTAGTGTGTGAACTGAATAACTAAAAAAGTTTGACTGACTAATACTGATGTAGAATGAAGACCCTTACAAA
This sequence comes from Protopterus annectens, assembly GCF_019279795.1. Taxonomy (NCBI): domain Eukaryota; kingdom Metazoa; phylum Chordata; order Ceratodontiformes; family Protopteridae; genus Protopterus; species Protopterus annectens. The sequence goes on from NC_056733.1 coordinate 319,826,665, forward strand.
AAAACTGTTGTGTTTATTCTGGTATGTTGTTGTAGACATATAGAGAATGTATACATGTTGTTCACAGCAAATATGGCTGTGACAGCATACATTAACTGAGGTTCATTTGTGAACAAGCTGTTAAGAGAAACTGTAGATGGTGTAGCTGTAAAACGAGATATAAATTAAATGTGAAATATACACCGCACTAAGTTCTGAAGCCTGAATAGTAATATGTTCCATGCAGCATTGCCTTTTGTTAAGCTTTCCAGATTGTAGTAATCCAAAGGAGTAGTGCACAGTACAGTAACTATCTCATGCATGTATCACAGGATTACAAGTTCAGACTGTCTAACCAAGAGACTATTAGGCAGAAACCAGTGAAAGAAGAAACAGTAGTTCCCAAGTCGATTATTGTGATAAGATATAGCTTAGTTGTTCATTTTGCACACCCCAGACGTGGTTCAGATCGAGGGAGTGGTACTAATATGTGTGCAAATCTTCACACAAGGAATCAGAAATAAATATAAAAACAGTCAGGTAGTGTTAACAGATATTTTCCCCACAGGTTTTACACGTAAGGAAATGTTGCCAGTAGCTGTATGAAGGGTATACTAATAAACTGTGTATAACTGTTCAATTGTCCCACCACATGCCTGCAAATGACAGCAGGGTAGGTACGTACAATATGTACTCTCCCAGAATCATACCACTCAACTGTACAGATATTCAGTGAATGTCCAGATATTTGGATCAGATTTTTGGTCCATTTTACATAAAGTAGTGGATTCATGGCAAATCAGTGGCAAATCATTATAGACTAAAGTTAATAAATAATGATAGACATATAAGTGCCAGATGGCATATCCTTCAGAAAAGCAATGCAAATGCAAAACCTGTTATTTTACCAACTTTCTACAATTGTAAGAGCAATATCTAAAAATTGTCCATATTTATGGGCCTTTGTCCCACAATTATGTATGGCTTTGTCCAGATGTCATGCTCTAAGAGGTTGAGTGGTATATTGCCGATACATGTCCCTCAAGTGTCACGCTGTCACGGCTACTGGTCACTGCTGCAAATAATCCTGGATGCAGGATGGAAACCAGTTCATGTAGGAAAGTAGCACACTCACATAAAAGCAGTTCAGCGTACCCCTCCTGTGCCAGATATGTAACCCTGACATGTAAGAGTCCCATCTAGTCATGTACCCAGAGTCATCACAGTTTGCCTCATACCATTTCAGGCTGACAGTTTATTAGGTATGTTTGTACTACAGAAGCTATGGGCCATACGTAGATGTAATGTGAGGGCAGACCCATACAGTCTTGATCAGTTCTGTTGTGGAAAATAGAAGCATGAACAGCTGTCAGTGGACTTTTTGTCTCTCCCACCACCCGTCATCTGCGGCAATAATTAATATGCATATACTACGGGTATGTTGTGCTCCAACCCTAATGTTGGGACTTGTGTTATATTATTGTTAATATGTTTGATTGCTTGCATGTTAACATACCTTGTTCAAATACCATTGTTGGTGGCCTGTAGACATCAATGTTACTGACATGCTATTATGATGCATACTGTTGTTCCATTTATGCATGTGTTCTGTTTGTTATGCAACTGTTTCAAATCTGTTTTATGGGGTTAGTTGGAACACCTACGCATGCTGTTATAACTAATCTTGGAATGTGTTGTTCATGACAAACCAGCTTATTTTGTAAAACCTCAACACCATAGCGCATTTGAGAAGGCAGATCCCAGCAAATCCACCTGTCCAGCCTCATCTGGCCATGGCACTGGGCCCAAGCCATCAGGGAACCAATCTGGATCGCTCTTATCCACTGGTCCTGCACCACCTTTGGGTGGAACTGCCTGAAGGGACAGGGCCCATCTCCCCTGGGAGCAGGTGCAGACAGGAGCCTGTCACCCACAGTCAGGTCCAGGATTTGGTGCACAGCACCCTTTGATCTGAGATCAGAGAGCCGCTGCGCTAGATTGAGGGTCGTCTGGTGCACCTCGAGGGGCAGGCTGCCCCTACTGTCCCACCCCAGCATAGCCACCTTTAGAGCCATGAAGGTGCAGTGGTGACTGCCCATGAGTCGGGATCTCAGTCCCACTGTAACCATATGGGGACCCATGGGCTTCAGATTTCCAGCCATCCTTCCCATCAAATGTGTTTACCCTCTCATGTGTCATATATTGCCCTTGTCTGCTTTCTTGTCTGTCTTGTCTGTCTCCCTACCCAAACGTACCTACAATCCTTCCCTAACATCCCATTCTCACTTTAAAAAAAAAGAAAAGGGCAGCTGTCTCAAAAAAAGTATCACCCCATACATAGCTGTCCATTTCACACGTGTCCACTGGACACATGTCATCTGGTTCAATTGGCTTGAAAACACATTTGTGTTGTTCTCACCCCTCTCTCTGGGGTTTGAGTGTCCAAATTCACCTCCAAATTCTGTACAAATGCACAGCTGTTGCTGTATAAGAAATGGACAGCTATGGTCCTTCCCTACACCCGCCCTGCACATCCCTAGCTATCTCTCATATTGTTTTTCCCTCTGCATGCCCCTTTTTCACCACTTTCCTATCACACCTTTTTCTTTTCTTATAAAGTAATTAGCACGGGTGTAAGCAGCAGTAAGTGGGCATAAGCGAGTTTGAGCAATGCTAAAAGACGCCAACACAGATTAAGCATCTCTACGGTTAACCATGTGTTGGCATCGCTTAGCTCCATGCAAACTCATGCAAACCCACTTAAATCCACTTAAAACTTCTTTAGTCTCCATCAGCCACTGTTCTGCCTAGCAACAAAATAATCAAATCTGCAAAGTCTTGAACCCAGGGCCCTGTACACCATAGTCAGCTTAATATACATCATTTCAGATGAAAGCATGTCTGATGATTTTTCAAACATGTCATGCAGTAGAGTCATTCAACAGTAGGGAAAAGATTCTGTAGAATCAGTCAGGTTTTAGATATATGCATGCACACATGTATATATGTATAGAGATGCATAGTATGGAAAATATATGCATAATATATAAAGACATATACCTATAAAATATATATATATATATATATATATATATATATATATATATATATATATACATATATACACACACACACACACACACACACATATATATATACATATATATATATATATATATATATATATATATATATACATATACATATATATATATATATATATATATATATATATATTTAATTTATATATATATATATATATATATATATATATATATATATATATTACATATATATATATATATATATATATATATATATATATATATGCTCATAACATGTATTGGAGTCATAACTCAGAACCATACCTCTCAAACTCTTAGGTAAAAATGGGGGGACAAAGGGGCAGATCTAGGGACCTTATTTAAATATTGCTCTTATAAATGTAGGAAATTGCTAGAGTAACAGGGTTTGTTGCAGCATACATGTTTTGAAGGATGTGAGGTCTGAAACTGAAATGTATGTCATCATTTACTGACAGAAATCCTCAGATCATCACAATCATTTACCAGAGAAATAAAAATAATGAATCTGTGGAACAGACCAGAAATATGAGCAATAAACCTGAACATTCGGAAACAATTCGACCAGTCAAGAGGTATGCTCAGAACCCCTTAGTGCAATGAATCTGGAACAAGCCTGACAAAGTGGGTGGAGAAAGCCATGAAAATAGGGACATAATCTGAAATACTGGAACAGATAAGCTGACACAGTTGCTGCAGTAACACCCTCCTGTCTGTTCTAAAATATATTGACTGAAATAGCACAAGTCCAACACTAAATTACTTCTCATTAGTTAGTGATTTAAATCCTCACATCATCCCACTGATGTGTCAGAAATACACAACACTTATGGGGCCAGACAACACTACATCCTACAAATATCTGGACATAACATCAGATTAGGTAAACTACACTGAGCTGCTAAGTATGTCACCAAGCACCATCCAAACTACAGTCAGACTAACACAACACTAATCTAAATCCACAATGGGGAATTACACATGTATTTGCAAATATATCAGGCACTATAGGGATGCAACAACACTGAAAAACAAACACCAGTGTGAAAGTGCATACCTATAACTGATTTTACCACAGGCACAGTGACATACCGGTAAGCCAAATGAACAATAGTGTATAAGGACTGTGTCAACAAAAACATATTTGCCACTCACACACTACCCCTTCATATATTGGCCCAGTTCACAGTGTAGTATGAGTTCTGACCGTGGTATGGGACATGTCTCATTCTGTCCCTACAAACATATACAGCTGATAGACCACCAAAAACTGGAGCAGCATGCACAGTCAGATTGAAAAGGAGCCATAACACTTACATCTGCCCCCCCTCCCTACACATGTCAAATAACATTTACACACTACACTGCTACACAATCCTGACAGTCTGTCAGCAATCACCAGAAATACACAGACCTCTCAACTGTACCGAGTCTCACAGAATGTCCAGGCTTTGTCCTTACATATAAGGCCTCTTCCACATAGCATGTCTGGCATTCTGATACATGACTGGGATTATACCATGAATGAAGGCACTAAATAATGATATACCATACCCATCAACCTTTTATTGCATGACATCTGGACAAAGCCTGACATACTTGGGGGACAGAGGCCCAAAAACGGGGGCATATGTGAAATATTGCTGTTATAAACTGAGAAATTTGCTGGTGTAACAGGGTCTGTTGTTACATATCTTTTCTGAGGAATATGAAGTCAGAAACACTAATGGATGTTACCATTTACTGGGTGGAATCCCCAGAGTATGCTACTGATTTTCCAAAGACAAAAAATGTCTGAGGAACACACTTAGCATAAGAGTCCAAACTCTAGCCATTCTGCAGATAACCCTACAGTTGAGAATTATGTCAGCCACATAACTCTGTCAGACTTAAAATTACACAGAATATCCATGTCCACACAAACCCTGTTAAACTAGCATTAATCCAACTGTATGATAGCAATACTTACATTCTGTCCCTAGATGTGGAACCTTCTCCCCCATTTTCTTGGGCTGTCTCCACAGTTTTCATTGTAAGAGGTATTTCCAACTACCCCCTGTGATGCTATTGTTCACACACCTCCATGAAGTTCTCCTCATATGGAAGGAAAAGGGGCAACTCCCACATGAAGCAGTCAATTATAGGAGTGTGTTGCCATGTCATTGGCTATAGGAATAACAACACAGCTGTTCTGCATACAATTAGCAAGTGGGGGACACCAATTGGTGAACAGGCCGTCATCTGCTCATGAGCATTACCTACAAAAGTCAAGCTGCTGCCTATGAAAAACAGATGTATACCCTACATCTTGAAGAGAGATAGACAGACAGACAAACAAAGCAACAGAAATCAGAATCAAACCAACTATACTTGTGGAACAAAAAGGTATGTCAAACAAGTAAGCATATGATGGAATGCAGTAGGGGGTAAGAAATAAGGCATTCAACACATATGTCTCAACAAAACTTGCTGTACTGATATATTGCTGATCAAAACCTATGGTCATAGCATGCATCTGGGTCTGTCTACAGTGACATAGATCACAGCTCAGGCTCCTGAGTCACCCCAGGAAAGGATGGCTCACATATGACTACTACTGGAGTGTGTGTTGAACAATATTGACTGCGACACTGCTAAGCCAGCTAGTGGGATGTCGTAGATATCCATATGTTACTTGTGAATACAACTATGATATACATGTTTGTGTCAGAAATGTCAGAGACCTATACAGGGTATTTGCATAGTAAACTTTTGTTGCATATATGTGTGTTGAACTGCATATGATATACTGAGCTCATACCTTTCAACTGTCCAGTGTTATGCACACTGACCATATGTGTGCCTCATATTTGTAATCATTTACTCATAGAGTTGTGTTGTGTCTGGAAAATCACTGGCATATCTGTGAAGACTGACATTAAAACATCTCCTTCTTTTTATTCTGGCGGCTCCCGTTAGGGGTCGCCAGAGTGGATCATCTCTTTCCATTTCTTCTTGTCCTCTGCATCTTGTTCTGTCACACCAACCACCTGCATATCCTCTCTCACTACATCCAGAAACCTTATCTTAGGCCTTCCTCTTTATTTCTTACCTGGCAGCTTCATCCTTACCATCCTTTTCCCAATATACTCAGCATCCCTCCTCAGCATGTCCAAACCAGCAAAATCTCACCTCTCTGGCTTTGTCTCCAAACTGTCCAACCTGGGCTGACCCTTTAATATGCATATTCCTAATCCTGTCCACCCTCTCCTCACACCCAGTGCAAATCTTAACATCCTTAACTCAACCACGTCTAGCTCTGACTCCTGGCTTTTTGTCAGTGCCACTGTCTCCAACCCATATAACATAGCTGGTCTCACTACCATCTTGTAGACCTTCCCTTTCACTGTTAATGGTATTCGTCTGTCACAAATCACTCCTGACACTCTTCTCCCCCTCTCCATCATGACTGTACTCTCTTCTTCAGCTGTCCTCCACACTCATCATTACTCTGAACTGTTGATCCCAAGTATTTAAACTCATCCACCTTTAGAAACTTTAATCTCTGCATCCTCACCATATCTCTATCCTCCCTCTCACTCACACACATATATTCTGTCTTAGTCCTGCTGACCTTCATTCCTCTCCTCTCTAGAGCATATGTCCACCTCTCCAGGGTCTCCTCAACCTTTTCCCTACTCTCACTACAGATCACAATGTTATCTGCAAACATCATAGTCAACGGGGACTCCTGTCTGATCTTGTCTGTCAACCTGTCCATCACCTCAGCAAATAAGAAAGGGCTCAGAGCTGATCTCTGATGTAGTCCCACCTCCACCTTAAACGCATCCATCACTCCCACCGCAAACCTCACTGCTGTCACACTACCCTTGTACATATCCTGTACCACTCTTACATATTTCATTGCCACTCCTGACTTCCTCATACTATACCACAACTCCTCTCTAGGCACCCTGTTATATGCTTTCTCTAAGTCCACAAAGACGCAATGCAACTCCTTCTGACCTTCTCTGTACTTCTCCATCAACACTCTCAGAGCAAATATCGCATCTGTAGTGCTCTTTCCTGGCATGAAACCATACTGCTGATCACTAATCATCACCTCCCTTTTTAACCTAGCTCAAACTATTCTTTCCCATAACTTCATGCTGTGTTATCAGTGTTATACCTGTGTAGTTCGTACAGCTAAGCACATCACCCTTATTCTTAAAATCAGTGGTGGTGGTGGTGCTGCGGTAGTGTTGTCACCTCACACTAAGACGTTGTCCTGTTCAATTCTCAGCTAGAGCGTCTTCTGTGTGGAAACATGCGTGAATGGGCGTACCTTCATTGAATGTTGTGCGTCAGGGCTGGCAACTCGGCACGTAAAAATCTACTGCCAATCATTAGTGGACTGGAGTTCCGCTGTGGCGACCCCTAACTGGGAAAAGCCAAAACACACAACAACAACAAAAAAGGACCCAAACATTTTTTCTCCACTCCTCACACATCCTCTCACTTTCCAATATTTCATTAAACAATCTGGTTAAAAACTCCACTGTCATTTCTCCTAAATACCTCCATGCTTCCACAGGTATGTCATCTGGACCAGCATCCTTTCCATTCTTTATCCTCTTCATAGCTATCCTTACATCCTCCTTGCTAATTCACTGCACTTTCTGATTCACCATACCCACATCATCCCACCTTCTCTCTCTCTCTCTCTCTCTCTCTCTCTCTCTCTCATTCTCTTCATTCATCAACCCCTCAAAGTACTCTTTCCATCTGCTCAACACACTCTCCTCACTTGTGAGTATGTTTCCCTCATTATCCTTTATCACCCTTACTTGCTGCTCATCTTTACTAGCTCAGTCCCTCTGTCTAGCCAATCAGTACAGGTCCTTTTCTCCCTCTTTAGTGTTCAACCTTTCATACAACTCTTCATATGCCTTATCCTTAGACTTCACCACCTCTCTGTTTGCCATGCACCTCATCTCCTTATACTCCTGTCTACTTTCTTCATCTCTCTGACAATCCCACTTCTTCTTCGCCAACTTCTTTCTCTGTATACTCTCTTGTAGTTCCTCATTTCACCACCAGGTCTCCTTGTCCTCCTTCCGTTGTCCAGATGTCACACCAAGCACCTTTCTAGCGATCTCCCTCACTAGCTCTGCTGTAGTTACCCAGATATTCGGTAACTCTTCACTGCCACCCAGTGCCTGTTTTAACTCTTCCCTGAACTCAACCTCACATTCACCCTTTTTCAGTTTGCACCATTTGATCCTTGGTGCTGCCCTCACACTCCTCCTCCTCTTCTTGATCACCAATGTCATCCCACAGACCAACATTCTATGCTGCCTAATTACACTTTCCCCTGTCACCACTTTACAGTCTCCATTCTCCTTCAAACTGACCTCCTGCATAGGATATAATTCACCTGTGTGCATCTTCCTCCACTCTTGTATGTCACCCTATGCTCCTCCCTCTTGTTTAAATACATATTCACCACACCCATGTCCATCCTTTTTGAAAACCCCACTACCATCTCACCTTCTGCACTTCTTTGCTTAATAACATACCTACTCATCACTTCCTCATACCCTCTGTTCCCTTCACCAAATGCCCATTGAAATCTGCTCCAGTCACCACTCTCTCACCCTCAGATACAGTCATCACCACTTCATCCACCTCACTTCAAGATTTTTCTTTGTCATCCATTGCACACCCAACTTGCGGAGCATATGCAATAACAACATTCATCATTACACCATCAATTTCCAGTTTCATAAACATCACTCTATCTGACTCTATTTTCACCTCCAAAAACACTCTTGGCATACTGTTCCTTCAGGATAACCCCTACACCATTTCTGCCCCCATCCACACCATGATAGAGCAATTTGGTCCCACCTCCAATACACCTAGCCTTAACCCCCTTCCATCTGGTCTCTTGCACATACAATATATCAACGTTCGTTCTGTCCATCATATCAGCTATCTCTGTCCCTTTAAAAGTCATACTGCCAACATTAAAAGTTTCTACCCTCAGTACTAGCTCAGTCCCTCTGTCTAGCCAATCAGTACAGGTCCTTTTCTCCTCTCTTCCTGCCATGTGAGTGTGAGACATCCTCCAGGGTATATCTGTGAATGCAAAGTCTATTGTGCTATCAAATGACTTAAGTGTGTTACATCAATATTAAGAAAGTGTCACTAATTATGGCCCATCCCCCCATGTATGTGTGGCATCCTCCAGATGTCCTTCTCTAAAAGGTTGACAGGAATGACTGAGCATCAAGAGTGTAAATACAATGTGCCATACTGACATAGAACAGAAATGTGTATCAGGTATTACCTGTGCACATGTATGTATGAGTAGGTGTACCTGGCAGCCTTTTAACAACAGACATGGGATGCAAAATGTCAGGTGAATAAGCTGTAGATGTTGTACATGTGTTTAATCTTAGTTTCTGTGCATCCAACAGAGTTAAATTTATGCAGCTACTGGTTGTTGCATTGCCCAGACACAGACATGGGTTTTAGAATAAGCATGATTATCAGGTTGAAATTGGAGATGAGTCCAACTGTCTTATGACCTTGTGTCCATGCCTACTACAAACAGCTATATGACTAGCTACATAGCTGTATGGACTCAGCAATGCTGTACTTGTAAATCCTGCCTCCAACAAGGTAGAGTAATCCCCTTTGCTGGACAGCAGCAATACAATAACCACATAATCAGTCACTATATTGGTTGTACAGGGCAAAGTAGGAGCAGGCACCAACTTGGCAGCAAGTCAACCTTTGCCTAAACTAACATATAAGGTCACAGGTGGATTATTGTAAGGCTAACTGTGAGTACAAATTTGACACATCCACCAAGGGAAAATACAAGGCCATCTTCATGTATGTCTGCAATCTCAGAGGCAACTACCAAACACACCCTGTAATGGTGATCAATCACACCAAATACACACACACCATTGCTATAGCCAAGCTGCTACTGACTGGTTTAGGGCAAACATCACCCCCCTGGCTCACAATCAGTATAGGTGGATATGTACAGCACCTGCGCCCCTCCCCTCATCATCAAAAGCTGGTGCATACTGCCTAATCAAAGTGAACAAAAGCAAGTCTCCATGGGACATGATAACATTCCTGTCTGCATCCTACATGAACTCAATCAAATGCTTCCAGCTCCATTACACACTGTATGCAAGCAAAGCCTGAGCACCATTGACATCCCATCTGCAAGGAAGATGGCTACTGTCATCCCTCTACACCAACGTGAATGATGAATGGTGGTCTATGCAATGCACTTGCCCTGATTGCGGGGAACATGACATATCAGGACCAGGAGTGTAATGCAGGTTCATACTGTGCTGATAGATGACAGGGGTATGATGTGGTTGTAAGTGGTGGCTAATGATAGGCAATGTTGATGCTCTGGCTCTGTAAATAACTTTGGGTAATGTCGGTGGTCCTGTGATGTGTTTCCTTGTTTATGTTTTTATGTGACATACAGCAGCAGGCAGCATATACTGCAGATGCAAATTCAGCCATCACCGATGCCAAAATCCAGCACCATGGGGTGATGTTCAGCTGTAGCTGACAAAATCTGCAGGAGTGGACTGCCCTGTGGGATGACCTTGCCAATAGAGTTAGCACCTTGGGCCACCATGGCCCCACATATGATCAGTCAGGCATTGGGCAACTGACCGGATAAGTCATGCCTGGCAAAGGGCTGCTGCCGTGGCCAGGGACCGTACTGCTACAGGTTGGGGTCCAGCTACACAGGCCCCACTTTCAGCAACAGAAAAGCTCTTTGCCACCCTTGGGGCAGCCCCACACAACAGCCAATACAAGAAACACAAGTCATGGAGGTGGGTGGCACCAGGCAATAGGCGAAGAGCATCCAGGTAAGGTCACAGTGCACATCAATCATGTAGCAGTCATACTGTCTTCTATAGAGTATCTAGATGCAGTTCAAAATGCATTTGTGGCTGGTGTTTAGTAATGCACACAAGTGTACATCTATGGTGAAGGACAGAAAATTGTGTACTATCAGAGCTTGCACCGTACATGTGCAGAAAAGCAGCATTCATCTTGTACCAAATCCAAATGTGAGTCTGCTGACAATACCTCTCACCCATAACTATATAGGTCCCTCTAGTCTGGATGTATGACAACTGAGATAATCCTGTTGTGGCTCACCAGTACCACAGGGATGTTATGGTCATACATTTGACCATGCACACAACTGTTACTCTCAGCCATATTGCGATATCTGCATGTTCACTTGTGGAGGGGTAACTGTATTGCATCACAGTGGTCATCACAGGGGCCTATTTGCAGGAGATGTCAAATATATGTAACATACCTCACAACCTGTCATTGCAAGAAATCTGGACAAAGACTGACAGAATGGGAGGACAAAGGCCCAAAACTGGGGACATATGTTATAAATTAATGTTATACAGTGCATATAAATGGTATACACACACCTGTTAGAATGCCAGGTATTTGTGAAATGCAAAAATGAAAGCATAATAAAACATTTCCAAACCCTTCCAACCTTTCATGTGACCTATAACCTGTACAATTTGATTGTAAAACAAACAAATCTGTTAGGGGAACAATTATGACACATGAGAAACATACAAGAAGCTAGATGCATGCATGTGCACAGGCTGAAGCTAATACTGTGTTGAAGCAGCTTTCAATATAATTACAGCATTTTATCTTCTTGGCTACACACCTGCCATCATTAAAAGAGACTCTTAGATTAACAGCAAGTAATAGTCAGCTCTCTTACCAGGATTATTCTAACATTTACTCAGGTGCCTGCCAGAACAACAGCCATAGTTCACATACAGTTTATGAAGCAGCAAATGGATCTCATTTGTGAAAGGTATCAGCCCAGAGAAGGGTACACATACATTTCCACATCATTGCATATACTATGGAACACAGTGAATACAGTCATCAAATGGTGGTAAAATAGGGGCAACAGTGGCATTGCAATGAACTGGGCATCCCTCTAAATGTGTGAAAAAGACAAGACTCAAACTTGTCATGGAGGCTGCTGGAGACCTACAGCAACACTAAAGGAGTTGCAGGAATCTCTGGCAAGTACTGGTTGTGTACTACATGTGACAACAATCTCCCGTATTCTCCACATGTCTGGCCTTGTTGGGTTGGAAGATGGAAACCATTTATCACACAGAACAACATCCAGATTTGGAACATTTATCAAGAAAAATAGATCAGGTCTCCCAAAAGCATGTGGGGAAATGGGTTATGGCATAATGAGACCAAAATTGCACTTTTGGCCACAATATTAAAAGGTTTATTTGGCACAATAACACCACTGTGCATCACCAAAAGAACAACATCCCCATGGTGAAGCATGGTAATGGCAATGTCCTGCTTTGGGGTCGATGTTCATAAGCTGGACGTGGGCCTTTAGCCAAGGTGGCGGGGGTTAGGAACAGTTCCAAATACCAGTCCCTTTTGGCCTAAAATATTCATGTGTCTGCTAGAAGGCTGTAGATAGAGAGGAATTACAACTTTCCACATGACAATGACCCAAACCATAAAGCAAAATCAAAAAAAATAAAATGTCTTCACCAGAAGACAATCAATGTTTTGGAATGGCCCAGCCACAGTCCGCACCTACAGCCAATAGAAAATCTGTGGGGTTCCCTGAAGAGGGCTTTGAAGAACAGGTGCCCTTGCAATCTGACAGAGCTGGCTTCTGCAAAAAGATTGTACAAATATCGCTAAGTCAAGTTGTGCCATGCTGATACACACCTTTCTAAGAGGACTGACTGCTGTTATGAAATCAAAAGGTGCTTTAACAAAATATTATGTTAATATGTTGTGAATGCCTTCATGGGTGGTGAGATAACCCACCAAAAATAGCAACTGGAGTCATCTATAGCTCCTACAAGCCTGAACAAGTGATGGGGTAACAGATGTTGTATCAGCATGATGTTTCAGTCAGGTATGATATCTGATGCTGGCATGTGTGTCACTATACTAACTGTGACCTATTTGGCAACAATATCAAATACATGGCCATTGTTAGGGGACACAGACCGCACATAGGTTGCAAACATCTGGATATACACACATCAAAATGGTAAAACCCACACAGGATATGATTCTCACCAAGATGCAGAGACACACACACACACAGTTGTCAGTATTGAGATTAGAACCTCTACCTATTTAGTTATTTTAACTATACTGTTATGCACTTATCAGATGCGCCACAGAGTTTGATTTCATCTTGTCCCAAAGTACTTCTAAGGTGAATGACATCAACAGGCCTTGTATAGTATGGTGATAGGAAGTGTACATGGTGGTACACAACTCAAAATGGTATAACCACACATGATATGATTCTCAACTCAAACATACACAGATTCACCATTATTGGGATTAGAACCCCTACCTATCTAGTTATTTCTACTATAGTGTTATGCAGTTATTAGCCATGCAATGGAGCTTATCTGATTTTACTTTGTCCCAAGCTACTTCTAAGGTGAATGACATCAGCAGGCCTTGTAAAGTAGGGTGATGGGAAGTGTATAGGGTGGTACACAACTCAAAATGGTATAACACAACCCCCTACCCATCTAGTTATTTGTATTATAGTGTTATGCAGTTATTGCATGTGCTACAGAGCTTATAGGGTTGATAGGTGTCCAATGGTACTTCTAAGGTGAGTGACAGCAGGAAATTTTGTGAAGTAGGTTAATGTGAAGTGTACTGAGTGTGAACAATCTCCAAGTACTTAAGCCTACAGACACACACACACACACACACACACACACACACACACACACACACACACACACATGCAGGTGATGTGATATTTTATCCCCAACCTCTGTACTATTACATGATGGGGCTCACCTTTTATGTTGGCACATGCAACTGTTTACAGCTGGTATGCCACTGTCCACAGCAGGACATCACTATATGCTATTTAGGGTATGCATGTGTGTGACTCACTCTGTCTGTGTCCCATGTGTGTCTCTCTCTATCACTGTCTGTCTATCCATTCCCCACATCTATGTATGTGTTTGCTTGACATACTTTATCTGTTGTCCATTTAAATGTCTGTGTATCACATGCAACAGATGCAGATATATCACATATGGGCCACCTACAGTTTGCTGAGGGTAATCCTGTCTGATATGTGCGTGTGTAGAGACAGTTAAGGTGTACATAGCTGTCTGCATGCACAGACATATATACACAATACAGTCATATAGTCCGATGTGAGTTCCAATATGTCCTGTAATTCTCTAAGTGTAGGAGCATGCCCAGTGTGATGTTGTATAGTTAGAGCGGGACTCCATTCCAGAGGTGTGTATTCTGGTCCAGGATCTTGTGTGCTACAGCCATACTTCTTAGGAGTACACAGGACTTTCCTCAGGGTACTGGGTTTGTTTAGCAGACATTTTCAGACATATCTGTAGTCTGACACTGCAATGTGTTGTGTCATTACCTAGTAGCAGACATCATCAGATCATCAAAGTGCTTTACCACAGGAATACTAGTTGTATGATGCATAAACCAATATTATGAGGCCAGCTATGTACAATCTTGCCCAACAAGGCCAGTTGTGTGAGGTGGCTGCAGGCAATTGAATGATGACGCACTGTGTAAACAGTCCAGCAACTTGGTGATATACTGGCTGGGGATCTCCTACTTGTGTGGTATCTTTCTAACCTAAGATGTCATATCCTGGTGTGGCCATACCTGTCACCTTTACATTTCTTGGCAGATTGTCCAGGTGTCTGGCTAGAGGTTTCATCCTGTCTACGTAAACTTGTGTTTTTATGGCAATTGAAAAGTGATGTTACAGAATAAAGACAGACATTACTGTTTCAGACTACATAACCTTCAGACAATTCCCGCTACTGCAAACCCCTCACCCTACCAACTTTCTCAGTATGTAAGGGCAATATTTACAACACATGCCTATCATTGTGCCTTTGTTCCACTTTTATTTCTGCCCTTGGCCAGACAACTTGCAGTCAGAGGTTGGGAGTTATGAGTGGGTACAGAGTGCATTCAATTGTGCAGGCATATCCATTATATGTGAAATTAAACATTAAAAAAGAATTACTGAAAATACCTACTGGCAACTGTACCAAAACCTATTATATTCACAAAAGCCTTAGAACCTCAGCTGCACAGTCTTCAAAAAGTCCATTACATATGTAGTATATTCCACATAGTACTGTGACTTCCAGGTGTGTCAGTGGCAGAGCAGTAGGTGTCACTGACATGCATAATAGTTGGCACTGCAGTTATCTGCACATGGCCCTGTCAAAGACAGCACTGTACATAGGGCACTACAAGACAACAGCCAAGAGAATGTGCTGGCCAGATCCTGGCAGTATTAACCACACATACACTTAGCTCATTGAGCCCTTCATATTGTGGACATGCTACATGTTTTTATGTGTATTGGGACAGCACTACCAATGTGTGCTATGCTGCTATTTCCCTGCAAACATACATGTTGCTGCATTTCTGTGGGTATATGGGGGCACACCTGTCACCTGTACATATTTGCACAGACTGTGCTGATATTTTCTTTACATTTTGGTTCCATTTATCATACAACTGTGCCCTGTCTTGGACACTAGAGGCATATCAGTAAAGACCACAGGCCAGATTGTAATGGCATACATTTGAGTTTCAGACGTCATACCCTTCATAGCCTTACTCCAAATGTGAAACCCGCTGTGCTATTATTGTTTAAGTCTGTAGGGAGGTAATTAAACATTGCTGCCACTTGTGGGCCTTTTACAGACATTTCTTTCTGTTTTTCTACAGCTGGCTTGCTGTCTGAGTCGGGTCTATATCATGAAATCAAACTTCAAAAATGTCGAACACCATAAGTTCGAACTTGGAAGATCAAATTCGGAAAACATCGAAACTTCAAAACAGCAATTTCTTTCCAGGGGAAAAAAATCACTGTTCCATAAAAACACGCATATAACACAATCACACCAAACACCTTCAAAACCTACACTAAACCTAACATACACCACTATCTATGCACTATCCTTAACCCAGCCCTAACCCTAAAGTCCATCTCTACTGCACACTTATATGACCCACGCCCTAACCTTAAAGTCCGTCACTATCGCACACTTACCTTACCCGTGCCCTAACCCTAAAGTCTGTCACTATCACGCATGTACCTGACCCACGTTCTAACTATAAAGTCTGTCACTACCCGTTCGTACACTTACCTTGACCCGGGCCAAAAATGCTGAGGCCACAGAAACAGCCAACCGAATTCTTTCCCTGGGAAAGAATTCGGGTTTGTGCAGCTTTGACATTCTCAACTTTCGAACTACCAAGTTCGTCCTTCTGGTATTCAGCATTCTTAACTTTCGATTTTGCAATAGGAACCCTGTGAATTTAAGGGGTGGGTATAGGACCCCTACACTGACATGCATGCCTGTGACCTATGATTCCCCAGTTAGTTGGACCCACACATATACTGCAGTGGGATTTGCCACCTTGGGTACTACTGCATAGTGTGGTGAGGTCAGTATTGGGCAGACATTTCCTGGTGTCCCACACAGCTGTCAGTAGTCTGCTGCTCCCAGTAGGCCACCCCATTCCCTTGTATCTATGCAACATTACCATAGCTATGCTACCAAAGCATACTAATCCATTCATTTATTGTTAAGAAGATTGATTTACCTTCTGCCTATGGCAATTGTGAGGATGGTGCTTGAGGGCCGCCTATGTCGGATGCACACAGTACATTGCCTATACAGGTTTTTATTATAACATCAAAGTAGTAAAATGTCAAATGTTATAATATCAAACCCAAAACAGTGAATGCTGAAAACAGCAAAGCTGCAGAACATCAAATTCTTTCCTAGGAAAAGAATTTGGTGGGTTGTTTCTGCCACTTCTCTATTTTCTCCACTGTGGTGCGAAGGTTACGGACCACGTTTAGATGAGTGTGGGAATGGGATAGTTAGGGACCTTAGGGCTAGGGATTGGGTAAGGTGAGTGCGTGATAGTTATGGGCCTTGGGGTCAGGGAGCAGGTAAAGTGAGTGTGTGATAGTTAGGGACCTTAGGATTATGGAGTGGGTAAGGTGAGTTTGCAATAGTTAGGGACCTTAGGGTTAGGGAGCAGGTAAGGTGAGTGTGCGATAGTTAGGGACCTTAGGGTTAGGGAGTGGGTAAGGTAAGTATGCGATAGTTACGGACCTTAGGGTTAGGGTTTGGGTTAAGGTAAATGGATAGACGGTAGTGTATGTATGGTTTAGTGTAGGGTTAGAAGTAGGATTTTAAGTGTATATGTGTGGATTACTTTTTTTGGTGTTCTTGTGTTGTGTGTGTGTTTCTCGGAGCAGCAAATGTTTGCCCTGGGAAAAAATTTGCTGTTTTGAGATTTTAATTATATCACATTTCGACATTCCAAATTCGAGCTTATGGTGTTCAATGTTTTGGGATTTCGATTATGTTATATACACCCTGCCTATACATGGTAAGTTACAGTTAATGTGATGTGTGTGTCATCCATTTTATTTTGTGTGTGAGTCATAGAGAGGTGTCAGTCCCTGGGTCTCTACAGTGTCAGTGTGTGTGGTATGCATGTTCTCTGTACCAAGGCCTGAGCATACTGGGCATGCCTCCATCTGCCTACAGGAGCAGGCTCAGGGGCCTCTTCCTCTGAGTCCCTTTGTACCTGTGGGGACTTTGGCAATGGTGGAAGGGCTGTGTGGCCCTTCCCCATGCTGTTCCAGCTGCAGCTGTTTCCTTAGGATCATATTATGTAGCATGGCACATACTATGAACATGTGTGCACATGTGACTGGTGAGTAATGCAAGGCCGCACAAGATATGTCAAGGCAGGAGAACCGTTACTTGAGCATCCCAAACACACCCTCTATAATGATCCTGGTTTGTGCATGTGCCTCATTATGGCATTCTTGAGTGGATGTGTGTGCATTTCTGATGGTTGTCATCATTCACAGCTCCAGCGCATAGCCAGCATCCCCCAACATATGGCCATATGGATGCCCCCACTTGCAAATGACTGGTACAGCTGTGACAAATGCCAGATGTGGGAGTCATGATAGCTTCCAGGGCTGCCAGCACACACCTTCATGATAATGCCCTGGTCATTTCACATGACCGGACAGTTGATGGAGGGGAAGACCTTGCTGTTTATGTAGACCCTACCCTGTTCACTGGGTGGTGCTTTTATATGGATGTGTGTGCAGTCTATTGCACCCAGTACCTCTGGGTATTCTGCTACATGGTGGAAGAGGCACATATTGCTGGTCCTCTCCTCACAGGTGTTGGGGAAGTAAATGTGCTCACTGGCATATGGTAGGATGGCATCCAGGAACTGGTGGAATACCCTGGATGCGGATGCCTGCAAGACCCCCACGATGTCCCCAGGAGGTCTTTGGAAAGTACCTGTAGCTAGTATTCTTAAGGCTACACATACCTTGGTATCCACTGGGATGGGTTCCACTCTGTTGGTTCTGGGTCTGAGTTGAGGCTGGCACAGCTTGATGATTGGCTGCAGTATGTCTCTGTCCAGCCTGTAGCACTCTACAATCTCCAGATCATGTAGCCCCTGGTAAGTTACACTGGGTCTGAACAATCTTCTCCTCCTCTTCGGTCTGTGGTGGTTGTCATCATTATCCTCCTCACCACCCTCAGCCTGTAGCACATACTGATGGATCAAAGCAATGGCAGCCCCTAACATTATTTTTGGCTAACCAATGGTGAAGAGCTTGTGGGAAAAAACAGACTGTAAGGTGTTTGCATAGTTTATACTGCTGTGCTGCAGATGCTGCCTGTATCATTGGCTGACTATGATGCATTCCACCTGGCAGCTATGTTATCTGTACTTGATTGCTTTAATTCTGCTATTTTCCTTTTTTTCTTTTTCCCCTTCCCATTTCTGCCCCTTTAAGCCCTGAGGCCTGCTGCACAAACCCACTGCCCAAATGTAAACAGTCCTGCTATTTCCAGTTTTTTTTTTGTTTTGTTTTAGACCCGGCGCATACCACTCAAACCCATTCAGCTAAGGTAAACAATGAGAACTGGCCCTTCCCTGGTCATAAGCACGTGCTTCATTTCATGGAATAAGTCAATACAGCCTTAGACATACACACTTGCTTAGCTGTGCTAAGCTAAGCTTATCTGGGAGCCATGGAGCTCCAATGTGCTTACAGCAAGCATGACACCCCCCTTTTCATGTCAGCTGCTTCTCCTACCTGCAAGATCATGTTATAGCACCTACATGGTTAGGTGCAGTTTGGCATTTAGAATATTTTTGTGATCTCGTAAATTTCCCCTCATTTGCATACCCCACTGCCTTAGTCCCTAGTTACTGCACTACACCCATTTTCCCCTTAGCAACCACTGTCCCCTGCTATTGTTTTGATTCTGCATGCCATATACTATAATGACAAAATGCAGATTTCCCTTAAAATTGTGTTTTCACATTATTTCTTTATTTTCGGCACAATCCTGTTTGAGTGCCGCAGCGCTACGCTTAAACGTCTGAGATCATCCAAAAAAAACTAACTTTTATTTTTAGAAAAATGAAACACTTTTCCATGCCAGTGGCCATATATTCAACCATTGGCATGCCTAAATATTATAATACATGCTTTTATTTGAGCTGTCATGCCTCCGTTATAATTTTTGAAGAAATGTATTAGGCTAGTAGCTGAATACATTTCTGCAACTAACACTATTCTTGCACAGATGCCTGCCTGTTTGCTGAATCACTAATTCACCTCACTTGCATGGTTTTCTCCAGCAAATGAAGTAATTAGAATTATGCAGTGGTGTCCATGCAGGAATATTGTAGGCAGGCTTGTGCACATCAGAACAGTAGTTTACTGGATCGCTCGGCAGCCATATTCCGTGCAGAAATGGTTACACTGTTCTTGCATGGAGATTTCACTTTATTGAATCCCAGGGCATATGTGCAATCTTCTTACGACCAATTACAATACTGATAGCCCCCCAAAAGTGGACCCAGTGGTGAGAGATCTGGCTACTCAGTCAGATAGTAATTTTAACAACAAATACAACTAAAAAAAAAAGCAAAAAATAAAATTTTAAAATACCACCAAGACCACCGATCCAAGAAGTAAGCAATTTTAATGAAACACTTAGCACCTCTGCTTGCACAGCCTTGGAAGGCTGTGCAAGCAGAGGCACTAAGTGTTTCATTAAAATTGCTTACTTCTTGGATCGGTGGTCTTGGTGGTATTTTAAGATAGTAATCTGAACTTTGACCATTATGTGTCTTCAGTGATGAGGAAATCCTTCTATGTGGCTCAGCTTATAAATAAGAGCACGGCATTCAGATCTAAGGATGTCATAATACCACTGTACTCATCCCTCATCAGACCAGTAATCAAGTCCAATGCCCCCTTTGGCATGTACCTCGCCAGGCACCTTCAACACTTGGAGCATTTTCTGAGGTTTCTCACCAAAAAAATACAGAGTATAACCAATGTGTTATACATGGACATATTAAAAGCCCTATGACCGTTTAAAGTTTTTTACAGATTACTGGGGGGTGATTTTTGGCTGCCCTACAAGCAGTCTCTGACTCAGCCATGATGGAAATGTTGAATATACACAAAAGTAACTGCATGAATGTTACCTGATGAATAGATCATGCTGGAGAAATGGATATGTCCCAGAGATTGTCCTTCCTCTGGAACAGGTTTCTTATTCAAGTGCAATCTGGACCAATGGCTGGGAAATCACAAACTCTCTCCTGGAGTGGCACCCATGTCCCTTATGGATAGAGGCAGTCTGCAAAAATAGCCAAACCCCACTTGCTGACCCTTATTATAATTCCCCCTGAGGATAGAGAATTGGGTAAAATCTGGAAAAAATTGGCTAGGCTTGTAAGGGCTCTTGAGCCATTAGCCTAGTAATCTCCTCTGCACCTATGAGCCTATGAACAAGGGTGATTTGCATCTAAATCACTTATGCAAGTAAAAAAGCAGAGTAATGATACCTGATTTGTGCATGCTTTCAACCATCCATCCATCCAAGACATGCATCACATTAGAAAGGCATAAGACATTTACATTATTCTGTTAAAATAACACAAATGCTGTTTAATTTCACTTGTACATAATCTGTGCATAGCAAGATTTAAAATCTCACTGTCTGAAGGAAAGAACGGCCTCCTCAAAAGGGATATGTGCATATGTGAAAAAAAATGAAACCATATCCATATGTAATTACATCTTTCAGATCCAAACATAATAAAAACTCCAAGTAAATAAGAAAATAGTTATTTAACTATATTGGCTTCAGGCTTGGTGAATCACTCTGGAAATGAAATAAGGTGATGCCAAACTACACATTACTTGTTTTTTGGCTAGAGTGATTTTATTCAGCAGGTAGTTATCCACATGTACATACATTCAAATTCTTCTCATTTACCTTGATAAATAACTGTACAGCTAGGATTTACATCAGCGCTTTGATCATCAATTTTACATGCATTTTACATCATATTTATGGTAACATTCTTTTAAAGTATGAATAATTTGCTGTATAGGTATATATAACAATTAGATTTTAAATCAGCATTTTGTTCATCCACCAATATATTTCAGCTTGAATGCATTAGTTTTGTTCAGCTGATTAAAAAAAAAAAAAAAGACTGTCAGCCTAACTTTACTAGAATCATCCATGTCCTTTGCTATTGCCTGTTGCCTCAGCTTGTAACTTTAGCATAGCATTCCAATTACCTGCATACATTCTTACAATTTTCCCCTGGGGTCAACAGTCTACACCAGAGACAGACCTTTCCCCAGGGCTACATGGCAGAAAAAGTTAGCTCCTCAGCACATTCTTTAGCAGTAACAATTTCCATTCAAATGTAATGGTGGCATCCACCTACCTACCACACCAGATTAGTGCTGTGAACGTGTGCAGCCCAGCTACCACTGGAAGGATGCACATCAGCCTTACCTCAGCATACTGAAATCCACTCCTTTGAGCAAAAGAATCCTAAGAGCCTCTTTTGGTATGTTTAGGAGTAGTCATAACTCCCCTAAGTGAAACCAGTAGGGAAAAGCTGCCTCTGATGAGGAACCCATATGTCCACCAGCACATAGTCTACTAGAAATGCATACCATTTCCTCTACTTCCTATTCCTTTGCTCAAGTTTCTCTTTCCATCATTTAAAGCTCTTTTTCCCATCATTCCCCTTCTCTTCATGATAGTCTTCATATTCTTATTATATTTTGTAGATCCAATTAATCAATAACCTATTGTTTTTGAAGCAAAAAAAACTTATAGGTGTAATAAAAACATCCAGACACTCATCAGTCATAGAAATCACATTTGCCTTTACTAAGCTAGGTCTTTATTCACTTAGTCTCAGTAGTATTGGACCATATAGGTTCATAAGTTTATAGGTAAGTACTAGGTTAGCTGCCCTTGGAGGCCATTTTAAGCCTTGCCAGTTTCCCCTTTTGTTCTCAAAATAGATTCATAGGTTCAAAGAAGGTTACACGCCTAACAGCCCTAGAGGTCTTACAAGCCTAGCCTTATTTATCCTGAATTGCCTCAGTTGTCGGTGCTTAGGTGAGTGACGTTCGCAGAGGTAAGGGTCTATGGTAGTTAATAATGACTTCCTCTATCAAGGAGGGACATGGGCATCATGCCGTTTATTGCTCTAGGTTACATTTGAAGAGGGAAACCTTTTTGTGTGAATTGGAAGCTTGTTTCAGACAAGTGTCAGTCTCTGGAAGATGTATTTATTTCTCCAGCATGTCCTGCTCATGTCAGAGACTAGGTTAAGATCCCTGGAGTGAATGACCATCATGCAGTTTGATCTATGTATGTGATATGTTTCCATCAGGGCCGGGTCAGAGAATGCCCTCTAAGCCAGGCACAGATCACCATTTAGAAACCTGTAGGAGATAGAATAGTGACAGGGCTTTCAGTCTTTCCATGTAAGACTTGTTTTCTATAACCTGTAATTTCTTGGTGAGAAACCTCTGTGGTCTCTCCAGTTGTTGCAGATGTCTGGTAAGGTACATGCAAAAGAGAGCATTGTACTCAATTATTAGTCTGATGAGGGCCGAGTATAATGGAATTATAACATCCTTAGACCTAGATGTGATATTTTTACTTGTAAGATGTGCCACATAGAAGTCTTTTCTTACTACTGTGGATGCATGGTGGCCAAAGTCCAGGTTACTATCAACCTGAGTCCCCAGATCATGTGTCACTGGGTCTACACTTAAGGGGATGCTCTCTATAATGTAATTAGCAGGGATGCCAGCTTTCCCAAAGAGAATAATAATACATTCTTTGCATTTAGCTTTAATCTGTGGCTTTGACACCAATCATTTGTCTGCATTAACCTTATCTGTAGTATATTAACATCACTGGGCGACGCCGTGATTGCTCCCAATTTACAATCATGAGTGAAATTGGTCAGCCAAAGGACATCCAATTTTGCTTGGACTTCTGAAAATAAATTATGGCTAGTAAGGGGTCCAGCACAGAACCCTGTGGTACGCCACTGGTAACTAGTCTTTTGCTAGAGGTGAAGTTACCCACTTTGACACAATGTGCCTTGTCGGTGACCCAATTGGCTACCCATCTGATAATGCAGGGGTGAATTATCAATTGGGAGAGTTTCTGTATAATACCTGAGTAGAGGATTGTGTTAAATGCCTTGGCTAGGTTAAGATAAGTGGTATACTGTCTTTCCATCATCTAGGACCTTTGGAACTTTCTGGAAGAAGTCAACCACATTTAACAGGCATGATCTACCTTTAACAAATCCAAAATGGGCTGGGTCCAGAGTTTGGAGATTACATATGTTCTTATTAATAAGGTTCATAATGATTCTCTACATGGGCTTTCAGATGAGGCAGTCAATCTTATAGGCCAATAATTCCCAGAGTCAGTTGACAATCTCCCTTTGTACAGAGGGATTAATGTTGCTGTCCTCCATTCCACTGGGACACAGCCAGGCTGTGGTTAAACAAGAATTCAAGTGGGTCTGCTAGGTCATGTTTTAAGTTGTTTAAAAATAATCCTGGGGTGTTGTCTTTTCCCATTAATGCTGTGTTTCTGGCCTTGGAGAGCACTGATTGGACATGCTCTCTTGAGGTGAAAGGGTGAGGAGTACTTTGGGAGATGTCTGGAGGGGACAGCGGGTGTGAAGTTTGCTCCACATCTGTCAGCTAGCAAGTTGGCTATTACCTCCAGTTGAGTAAGTGTGGTGCCATCCCCAACCAGTTCAGCACATAGCTGGGTATTCCCCTTTAGATTTTAGATGTCATTAAAGAAGGCCTTGTGATTATCCTTAGCTAGGGAGGCTATTTTTGCTTTGTAATTAGCTTTGGAGGACTTGACAAGATCTCTAATTTTTTGTTTAAGCTAGGGAGGGACTTCTTCCTCTGCTGTGCCAGTTCCCTCTTGTTCTTGGACATTAGTTTCTTGCTTTTATTGTATAGCCTGTTTATACTAGGGGTCCACCAAGCTTACTTTTTTCAGTAAGGCATGTTTTTTTATCCAGTCAGGTACAGGCAATATTATACAACTGCTTAAGTGGTTATACAGGGCATCAGTATACACCTCTACTTCAGAGTCCATGTTATCTGAATTTGAGGGGGCTTTGAAACTTTTATACCATCACCTAGTAGGAGTTTGTCCTTGAAAACATTGTAAGTGTTTTTAAGCTTGATGGGGTATTTGGTCTTATAAATACATCGAACGAGACTGATTTATGGTCCAATCTTGCCAGGTAGGATATTACATAGAGGGGTGCAATGCTCTCCCATGTTAGTGAGTACTATGTCCAGAACATTTGAGCCTATTGTGGGTGTGCTGACTAGCTGTTCCAGAGCATTTGCTTTGAAAAAGTCCAAGAACCTCTGAGCCAGCATATTTGTGGTCATGTATGTTTCCCAGTTGATGGTAGTATTATTAAACTCACCCATGCGTAAGGTGTTGGGTTGCATGGCAAGTGACTCCAGTAAGTCCAGGTATGTGTTACGCTTTTCCTGTTTCATGGTGGGGCATATAGCTAGCTATGATGTGGTAGGGACCTTTGACTGTAGTTAACTGGACATGGAGTAGCTGAAGATAAGCATACTGTTTGATCAGTCTTGAGGTGTGTTTATCCTTATAAAGATGGATACACCTCATCCTTTGGTTCTTCTGTGTTCAGTTTGTGGTCTGAATATATGAAAGGTATTGTAGTCCTACATAGCTGGTGTACTTTCTGCACCTTTGAACCATGTTTTGGAAAATGCTCAGACATTAGCATCTTCCAAAGTGAGGAGTGCTTCCAAGGAATGCAGTTTCTTGTTTAGGCTCCTACATACCTCTCAACCATACTGAATTCCTCGGTATTTACTGGTTTTGAGGTAAAAATAATGGGTGCCATGAATTTCTGAGTGACACCCTCAATTCCTGAATTTGCCACATTTTTTTTTTATTTTTTTTATTTTTTTTGAAAGTTGGTCCTGACATCAGCAAGTGCAGAGCCTGCCAGCCTGTCGGAAAAAGAGTTCAGCTGAGAGGGGAAGGCTCAAGTCTGTCTGTGTAGTACTCTGTTTATACTTTTAATTCTATTAGTATAAACTGTCTGTATTAATTAACTGACCCAACAGACCCATTGATTAACAATTTGCAGTCTGTGTAAGAATTTGATTTGATTAGCAGCAGCACACAGCAACCAGGGAACAGAACAGAAGATGACTCTTCGGCAACAAGCAAGCTGTTTTAAAATATTAAGTTAACGTTGGTTGCAAACTCAGGAGAGACAATTCAGGCTCACACAGAGCACAGTAACAGGTGGAAAATGAAAAAATATTTCTCCGATTGTGGTCCCTCTTCTTCCTGCTTCTCCAGGTAAAAGAAAAAAAAAAGCGACTACTAGATTTATTTTTGCAGACCAGATTTATTTACTCATATTTTAGTCCATTCCATTTCTCATAAAATTGTAGTTTTTTGGCAAATCACTGCCTGGCTGGTAGTAGTGGCAGATCATAGTTAGAAAATAATAGCAAGGCATTCTTATTTTGAGAAACAAGAGCTTTCATATCTTACTTTCGGAACTACATATTTTATGTACATTTGCTGTCCGGCAGAAATGAGCTACTTATTTTATGTTTGAGAAATGAGAGTTTTCTTATTTTATGTCTGAACTAAGTTTGAGAAATGAGATCTGCAACCAAGCTAAGCTTTATTAAGATTGGTGAGATGTATTGTGTGTGTATTGATGCATTGTTGAGCTGCACTTACTAATAAGCTGCTTATATAATTTTATGTTTCAGAAATTAGAGTTTATGACCAAGCTAATTTTGATAAATCTGATTTTGTGAAGCAAGAGTTTTCATATATTACTTTGGGAGCTGCATATTTTATGTTTACTTTTACTATAGAGAGCCACATCCTTATTAATGAAGACAAGAACCTTATTTTAAAGTTTTTAACACTCTGGGAACCACATTCTTATTAATGCTGTGTGTGTGTATGTGTGTGTGTGTGTGTGTGTGTGTGTGTGTGTGTGTGTGTGTGTGTGTGTGTGTGTGTGAGACTTTGGGAGCTGCATATTTTATGTTTACGTTTACTTTGGGGAGTTGCATTCTTATTAATGATAACAATAACCTTGTTTTAATGTCCTTAATACTCTGGGAGCCACGTTCTTATTAATGCTTTGTGTGTGTGTGAGACTCTGGGAGCTGCATTCTTATTAATGTTCTGTGTATGTGTGACTCTGGAGCCATCATTCCACCACCTGTGATTCAAGGAGTTGGCTGGAATGTTTGGCTCATACTTTTGGTCTGTTCCTCTTAAAATTTGTGGTTTTCTGGCAAATCAGTGAGAACTGAACTCAAGGAAATGCATGGTAACACAAAACAGTTTATTCTAGCAACGTTTCTAAGATTATACAAGCAATGTTTAAAATGTGTCCCTGGTTTTGGGCCTTTGTCCCCTCCCCCCAATACATTTTGCCTTTTTCAGATTTCTTGTGCTGCATAGTTCTTCAGGGGGAGAGAAGTTTAGTGTTGAGTATGCCAAGACTTTGTGTTGTTAGTTGGTAGAATAATTGCTTTTTGGTGCAGAAGGATGTGGGTTCTACTCCCACAGTATGTAGATGGATTGCTGATACTGTACTGTTTTGTACTTTTAAAGGGTGTGGATACTGCATGTATGTTTCTATTGCAAGGGACCTATGATTTGAAAACAGTCCAAAGGTAATCTTTATCTGCCACTAGCCAGATGCATTTTCTTTGAATGTGGGTTTCAATGTGAGTTTCAAGGACAAATAAGTTTTAATGCTAAGTCTATTTTCATTGTGAGACTGTATTGCTTTGTTTAGCAGATGTCTATTAGTGTTTGTGCTATAAAATATAAAATAAAAGTTTTAAATGAAATTCAAATAATCATTGCAGAAGTAAAGCAGTATGCACATCACAGTGTCTATGTTAAATGGGGTGAAATAACCAAGTAATGGGACATTGGAATGGCTGCAGGGGAAGGGCTGTGTATGGGGGCACATTCAACCATGATTTTGTGAGGGGGTAAGGATGGCAAACTCAAAGACAGCTCCGGGCAGCAGAAAACTCGAGCTACACACTGATCAGTAGGTCACGGAGAATGACCTTTGGAGGTCCTAGCAAACTATAATATTCTTTTGCAAAGATAAGAATATTGCCTACCATTAAATGCCCCACATTTACCACAAAACCCACATACTGTAAGTCACCAAAAACAAAATTCTAAGGTTCATCATCTTCTCCCTTCCCAGTGACCATCATTGCTACACATTAAAAAAAATGGTTACTATTTACTACAGGGTCTAGGGCCATATTTTGGTTTTCTGTTCTCAGTTTCCATTTGAAAGTTGGTATTACACGGTTCCACTGGAGTGGGTGGGGTTACATAATTAAGTATGCAAATTTTATGTTAATCAGCGTACAGATTTGTACTTATTTTTCATGGGCCTTTGTCCAAACTTTTGATGTCTCCAGGTTGAGAGGTATGGGCTCCTAGTATTAAGCAGCAGTACCTTGAGTTTATCTAGAGAAGATTTTGTTATGTAGAGAGGTTGGTTATTTTGAAACTGCCAAAAAACAAAAGCACAAAAGAGATGGTTAATATCTTTGTCAGTGAAAGGCTAGAGGAGACAGGTGCAGGCCATTTCTGGCAAAGCAGTGTGGCACATCAACCATGTCTTCCCAAGGTGATGGCTATTTGATCCCCTTGGACTGAGACCAGAAGCTCAGCCAACTGTTAAAGTCAATAATTTTTTGTTTGTATTGTGGCATCATCCTTGGAGAAGGTAAATGCTGCTTAACGCTAAGCTTATACCTGCCTGTGACACATAATCTGAAAGCTCAGTCATGTCTCTCTTACATACAGTCCAGTGAGGTATGTCTCATCATTCGCCCCCATGTGGACTATTATAGCAATAACCCATGCCTGGATGTGGGTAATGCTGGATTTACCCACGGTTGGTGTGGTTTGGTCACGAGGCCCAGTGGCCAAACAAGGCCAACCGTGGGTAAATCCAGCATTACCCACACCCAGAAGTGGGTTATTGCTATTATACAATGACATTATTTAAGAAAAAAATAATTACTTTTCATAAATAATGGCATTGTATAATGCCTCCTTGCTGCCCTTCTGCAGCTGTCTGGTATTCTGTGGAAGTTCTGATGTACTCCACATGCGCATACCTACACAGTACATCAGAGCTGTGGGCAAAAGCAATGGAGAAAGTAATATCTCCGTTGCTTTTTAAAAACTGTTTCCCTATGTTAAATGAGTTTAACATAGCGAGACAGCTTCAGAAAAAGCAACGGAGAATATAGGTTGCTTTTTTAAAGCTGTCTCTCTGTGTTAAACCCATTTAACATAGCGAGACAGTTTTGGAAAAAAGCAATGGAGAAAGCAAGATCTCCGTTGCCTTTTAAAAACTGTTTCACTATGATAAATGAGTTTAACATAGTGAGACAGCTGTAAAAAAAGCAACAGAGAATCTCCGTTGCATTTTTAAAGCTGTCTCGCTATGTTAAACTCGTTTAACATAGCGGGACAGTGTGAAGCAACGGAGATCTTGTGGTCTCCATTGCTGTAAAAAAAAAGAGTTATAGTAATGGAAAAAGTCCGGGCAACTGGACCTTTTTCCATTACTATAACTCTGATTTACAACGTGCATGCTGACCAATCAGCATGCACATTTTTGAATATTTAATGGGGGGTTGTTGTATAAGATACAGTCACACTGGTACTTGTGGTCGAGTGACTTGATGGATCCTGGCACCTGAAAGGCAGCTATCTGTAACCCACTCCTATACAACCTGGTGAGGGGAATATCCATGTGTCTCACAATGGAGTCTTCTATGGCCACAAATTAGGATTTGTGGTGTTACACCTTATGAGCTTATTTGCTGAGACATTGGATTGTGTATGTTATTATGTGTTGTGGTTGTTTTTTGCATTGATATGTGTGTAAGTGGTTTCCATTTGGGAGGCTGCTTATCTTTTGGTCAGTTAGTAGTGAGCACCTCCATATATGTGAGTTTATGTGTCATGTCCTTATTTAGTATGGGAAGTGTGTGTGCTGACAACCTGTTTAGCATTTAATTTGTCCTTATGTGAGATTCTTGCCTCCAATTTCATACTTCAACTACATCTCTCACATAAAGTATTTGTTTGTTTCAGGAGTAAGTGGTTGTCAGTATATATGAGACATTTGTTACATTGCCTAAGGATGTCCATGTATACCAGGTTGACCAACGAGATAAT